>NW_027648215.1:0-91991 GCF_949987685.1 Ammodytes marinus
CTCCTGTACAATACAGAAATTGGAGAATTGTTCTTGTCATTGAAAGGTGTTTTTGACCGACTATGTGTAATGGTCTATCTTAGTCTAACTATCAGACTGGACACATCCATCGTAAATAGACATATAGTGGAATGCGCAGTAGTTGGATCTTATAGAAAAGATAATAGGCGTCAATTTTGTAGCTGAATTGCATAGTCAAATAGGTGTCTATTTTGTAGCTGGATTACATTCTAGAATAGGATGCACTTATGTCTCCACAGAATGTAAGTTGGGAGATACATAAAGTATCCGTGATAAAACTCCACATGTAAAAGTAACCTATGGCAGATGGAGATTAAGTAAAGGCAAGTAGGTAAACGGTTAGGACTGGGGAGGTATGTGGTGATGTTAAAGAGGTATAAACACATCCTATATAGCAAGGCATAGATAGACAGTACTAGGGGTAAGTGGCCAAACAGAAGAGGTCATGACAGGTCCTATAATGGATGATCATCATGGGGAATGTAGTAAGACGTCAACAATATTGTCTACACGTATTGCCCGATAAGGATTCATAATAGTGTAATGGACATATATATATTTTCATACTTAACCTAACATATCCTCTCAATAAAGCATTCCCTTGTAAGAACCCGACACGAACACATAACTGCAGAAGCATGCCTATTCCCTCCCACTGCTGAAAATACGAAAGAACATGGATGTGCTGAACTCTGTATATCCACTAAAGTACACTAATCACCCAGTCACAAGCCAAGCCTGTAAGGTGTAAACAAAATATGACAGTCTTGCTCATAGGCCCAAGAAAGTGGGATTGAATGTGATGGTGGTAATATTCTAGTAATAATAGTGCTTAAGGTCAAATATTGAGCGATGGTAATAATGATATAGTAATAATAGTGCTTAGAGTCGAATTATGAGCTAACCTCCAGGAATAAGAAGAGGGGAATAAAACCCTTAAATGGAAAAACAGCTGAGAGGCATAACGTCTTCTAAATAGGATATACCTCTATAACAGTAATTAAGGCTCTTTAAGGCAAATGGAGGTGTTCTGATTCTAATATGGGTCTGACAGGTATATAGATTTCACATGTGATGGTGATAATATTCTAGTGATAATAGTGTTAGAGTCAATATTAAGCGATAGTAATCATAATATAGTAATAATAGTGTTTAGGGTCAAATTATGAGCTAGCCTCCAGGAATAAGGGGAGGGGAATAAAAACCTTAAATGGAAAAACAGCTGAAAGGCATGACGTCATCTAAATAGGCTACCCCTCTATGACAGTGATTTACGCCCTTTAAGGCAATGGAGGTGTTCTATTTCTAATATAGGTATGACAGGTATATGAATTTCACAGTCCAATGTAAAACCTGGATTCCCCCGATGGGGTTAAGCCAAGCAGAAGGAGGAGGGATAGATATCTTCAGTGGAGAAACAGCTGGTAGGCATGACGTAGTCTCCAAGTAGAATGTCCCTCTGTGGTGGTATTGCAAACCTGGCAGGACAAGTGGAGGTCTTCTTCTTCTCATCTGGAACTTCAGTAGAGAAGCCGTAGGTAGGAATGACGTCATCTCCAGGTAAGTTGTCCCTCTGTGGTGGTGATGCAAACCTTGTCGGGCAGGTGGAGGTATTCATGGCAGTGGTCGTCATTACACAGTATGGAGTGATGTTAGGACCTCGGTGCTTGCCATAGCGCAGGTTCGTGCCCAAGATTTGGGTAATCGTACCTGGTTCCGGGATTGTCCGGTGAAGGACAAGATCTTCCAAGGCCCCATCTGACCACTGGCGCGTAAAATGGCGCACATTCAGCCTCGCGGCCGCCGCCATTTTTGTAGTTTTTGCGGACCTCATGGCCGCCATTTTTGTAGTCCTAACGGATCTCGTGGCTCTCCGTGAATAAAGTTCAGTTGGTTGGTATAAAGAGATTAAACACGGTTCTTACCAGCTCTTTCGCTCAGGACCTTAGTCCAATGATATGGGTAGCAATGTTCATCCATTAGGGTTAAGTTTCCTCGTCAGTAAATATTCTTAGATTGCGAAAAAAATTCGAAAAAAGATCGGAAAATGATGTTAATCAAAAGGATTTGTTTATTTACAGTTGCAATTAACGGCGGGACGTTTCGGTTACAAAAAAACCTTCATCAGCCTAGCAATCTTGAGAAAGTACCTGTACGAGCGCTAATTGGTGTGCTTCCAGCATGAAGACCAAAGTGAAAGAGGGAGATGAAAGCGGGGGTTGGGCGGATATACCTTTCACCCCGTGACCTCTAAAGTTGGCGATATCCCGGACGAATTAAAAGTAAAGAAATAAAATTTCCCAAGGGGAAAGGGATTAGAAAAATGTCTAGACCCCAGAGGGGGCGCAGACCTAAAAAATAATATTAAACTGGATATAAACTAATTGTAAAAAATTGGACCGGAAATGGTTGCATTCAGGGGCCCTCGGAAATTTGAAGAAAAGGTGGTTTGAGCCGGTGAATGGTTGCATTCAGGGACTCCAGGAGTCCAGAAGCTCCTGCGTGAATAATGGAAGCCAATTGTGGGGAAAATGAAGACTACATGAATGAAATGGATGGATGTGAATTTAGGATTAGGCATAAGGCCCGAATGGTTAGGTTTAGAGTAAGGGGAAGGGAAGGTGTTAACCTCCACTAATAAATAATAATAATAACAATCTAATTGGGGGGTCTGTGACTTAGGATTAGGCACGTAGGGATACTGTGCACCAATACAAAAATTGCCACGTCAATGGACTATATTGGACCCGTGGCCGATGTGGACCATAGCGGGTAAAGGGTGATCATCATGGATATCGTGAGTGGTGACATGCTTCGTACAGGCCTTTCAGAAACATCATTTTCCTATAGTCATATGTAAGCATATTATGCATTTACACAGTAGGTATACGTGATAGATATTGAAATAAATATAACTATGTCCCAATGTCATGTAGGTGGTGATACTTTACATGAGATGGACATGCAAAATAGAACAAAAAGAAATAAAAATAACTTTAGATAGCGGTGGTGGACACCAAAGTGTTACCTCAATATATAGGAACATATATCACACAGTTATATCACGATGACATGTATGGTAATAATACTTGACATGAAAAGGATGTGGAAAATTGAACAAAATGAAAAAAATTAACTTCAAATATAGAGAGGTGACAATGGCAGTGTACAGCCCATCTACATATGTTACTATATCCCAATGTCATGCACGATGGTAATCCTTTACATGAGATGGATATGTGAAATAGAACAAAGAAAAACAAAATTAACTTTGGATTAGTGGTGGTGGACACAAGAGTGTTACCTGAATATATAGAAACATATATTACATAGCTATATCCCAATGACATGTATGGTAATGATACTTTACATGAGATGGAGATGGAAAACTGAAAAAAGAGAAATAAAACAAACTTGAGATATAGAAAGGTAGATGTGACAGTGATCGCTCAGTCTATGTGTCTGACTATATCTCAATGACACGTACGGTGGTAATACTGTACATGCAATGGACATGGAAAAGTGAAAAAAGAGAAATAAAAGTAACTTCAGGTTTGAGGTGGTAGACACAAAAGTGTTCCCTCGTAACCAACATGACTAAGACACTACCCGGGGAGACCGCCGGATAATGTCACTCGATGTGGAAATAAATATTATGACAAAACATAAAAACAGCACTGACGGGGTTAGGTTAAGAGAGGACAGCAGACAGTCAAAGACTGCCCACTGGTTAGTGTACTCGCTAATATCTATGTATGTAATGATATCTATCTCCTATCAAGGCCTGGTGGTATTAGAGTAGGAATGATGATATTTTTTTATATATTATTTAATAATTATATTATTAATTGTTGTTAGATGTACAGTTTTTAATTTTTGTGTTTGTTTCAACTTGAATTGTAGACACAATATTATTTATAAATATATATATACTATAAGGAGTCTAGTTTTAGTTAGTATATATTGTATCTAATTGTTTTTCTAATCTGTAGGAGCTGTGGGCTTGTCTAAAGAAGACCAAGAGCACCCTCTGGTGGATGAAACCTGGCACAGCACTCCCATAATAACTCCAAAATCCTCCTGTACAATACAGAAATTGGAGAATTGTTCTTGTCATTGAAAGGTGTTTTTGACCGACTATGTGTAATGGTCTATCTTAGTCTAACTATCAGACTGGACACATCCATCGTAAATAGACATATAGTGGAATGCGCAGTAGTTGGATCTTATAGAAAAGATAATAGGCGTCAATTTTGTAGCTGAATTGCATAGTCAAATAGGTGTCTATTTTGTAGCTGGATTACATTCTAGAATAGGATGCACTTATGTCTCCACAGAATGTAAGTTGGGAGATACATAAAGTATCCGTGATAAAACTCCACATGTAAAAGTAACCTATGGCAGATGGAGATTAAGTAAAGGCAAGTAGGTAAACGGTTAGGACTGGGGAGGTATGTGGTGATGTTAAAGAGGTATAAACACATCCTATATAGCAAGGCATAGATAGACAGTACTAGGGGTAAGTGGCCAAACAGAAGAGGTCATGACAGGTCCTATAATGGATGATCATCATGGGGAATGTAGTAAGACGTCAACAATATTGTCTACACGTATTGCCCGATAAGGATTCATAATAGTGTAATGGACATATATATATTTTCATACTTAACCTAACATATCCTCTCAATAAAGCATTCCCTTGTAAGAACCCGACACGAACACATAACTGCAGAAGCATGCCTATTCCCTCCCACTGCTGAAAATACGAAAGAACATGGATGTGCTGAACTCTGTATATCCACTAAAGTACACTAATCACCCAGTCACAAGCCAAGCCTGTAAGGTGTAAACAAAATATGACAGTCTTGCTCATAGGCCCAAGAAAGTGGGATTGAATGTGATGGTGGTAATATTCTAGTAATAATAGTGCTTAAGGTCAAATATTGAGCGATGGTAATAATGATATAGTAATAATAGTGCTTAGAGTCGAATTATGAGCTAACCTCCAGGAATAAGAAGAGGGGAATAAAACCCTTAAATGGAAAAACAGCTGAGAGGCATAACGTCTTCTAAATAGGATATACCTCTATAACAGTAATTAAGGCTCTTTAAGGCAAATGGAGGTGTTCTGATTCTAATATGGGTCTGACAGGTATATAGATTTCACATGTGATGGTGATAATATTCTAGTGATAATAGTGTTAGAGTCAATATTAAGCGATAGTAATCATAATATAGTAATAATAGTGTTTAGGGTCAAATTATGAGCTAGCCTCCAGGAATAAGGGGAGGGGAATAAAAACCTTAAATGGAAAAACAGCTGAAAGGCATGACGTCATCTAAATAGGCTACCCCTCTATGACAGTGATTTACGCCCTTTAAGGCAATGGAGGTGTTCTATTTCTAATATAGGTATGACAGGTATATGAATTTCACAGTCCCAATGTAAAACCTGGATTCCCCCGATGGGGTTAAGCCAAGCAGAAGGAGGAGGGATAGATATCTTCAGTGGAGAAACAGCTGGTAGGCATGACGTAGTCTCCAAGTAGAATGTCCCTCTGTGGTGGTATTGCAAACCTGGCAGGACAAGTGGAGGTCTTCTTCTTCTCATCTGGAACTTCAGTAGAGAAGCCGTAGGTAGGAATGACGTCATCTCCAGGTAAGTTGTCCCTCTGTGGTGGTGATGCAAACCTTGTCGGGCAGGTGGAGGTATTCATGGCAGTGGTCGTCATTACACAGTATGGAGTGATGTTAGGACCTCGGTGCTTGCCATAGCGCAGGTTCGTGCCCAAGATTTGGGTAATCGTACCTGGTTCCGGGATTGTCCGGTGAAGGACAAGATCTTCCAAGGCCCCATCTGACCACTGGCGCGTAAAATGGCGCACATTCAGCCTCGCGGCCGCCGCCATTTTTGTAGTTTTTGCGGACCTCATGGCCGCCATTTTTGTAGTCCTAACGGATCTCGTGGCTCTCCGTGAATAAAGTTCAGTTGGTTGGTATAAAGAGATTAAACACGGTTCTTACCAGCTCTTTCGCTCAGGACCTTAGTCCAATGATATGGGTAGCAATGTTCATCCATTAGGGTTAAGTTTCCTCGTCAGTAAATATTCTTAGATTGCGAAAAAAATTCGAAAAAAGATCGGAAAATGATGTTAATCAAAAGGATTTGTTTATTTACAGTTGCAATTAACGGCGGGACGTTTCGGTTACAAAAAAACCTTCATCAGCCTAGCAATCTTGAGAAAGTACCTGTACGAGCGCTAATTGGTGTGCTTCCAGCATGAAGACCAAAGTGAAAGAGGGAGATGAAAGCGGGGGTTGGGCGGATATACCTTTCACCCCGTGACCTCTAAAGTTGGCGATATCCCGGACGAATTAAAAGTAAAGAAATAAAATTTCCCAAGGGGAAAGGGATTAGAAAAATGTCTAGACCCCAGAGGGGGGCGCAGACCTAAAAAATAATATTAAACTGGATATAAACTAATTGTAAAAAATTGGACCGGAAATGGTTGCATTCAGGGGCCCTCGGAAATTTGAAGAAAAGGTGGTTTGAGCCGGTGAATGGTTGCATTCAGGGACTCCAGGAGTCCAGAAGCTCCTGCGTGAATAATGGAAGCCAATTGTGGGGAAAATGAAGACTACATGAATGAAATGGATGGATGTGAATTTAGGATTAGGCATAAGGCCCGAATGGTTAGGTTTAGAGTAAGGGGAAGGGAAGGTGTTAACCTCCACTAATAAATAATAATAATAACAATCTAATTGGGGGGTCTGTGACTTAGGATTAGGCACGTAGGGATACTGTGCACCAATACAAAAATTGCCACGTCAATGGACTATATTGGACCCGTGGCCGATGTGGACCATAGCGGGTAAAGGGTGATCATCATGGATATCGTGAGTGGTGACATGCTTCGTACAGGCCTTTCAGAAACATCATTTTCCTATAGTCATATGTAAGCATATTATGCATTTACACAGTAGGTATACGTGATAGATATTGAAATAAATATAACTATGTCCCAATGTCATGTAGGTGGTGATACTTTACATGAGATGGACATGCAAAATAGAACAAAAAGAAATAAAAATAACTTTAGATAGCGGTGGTGGACACCAAAGTGTTACCTCAATATATAGGAACATATATCACACAGTTATATCACGATGACATGTATGGTAATAATACTTGACATGAAAAGGATGTGGAAAATTGAACAAAATGAAAAAAAATTAACTTCAAATATAGAGAGGTGACAATGGCAGTGTACAGCCCATCTACATATGTTACTATATCCCAATGTCATGCACGATGGTAATCCTTTACATGAGATGGATATGTGAAATAGAACAAAGAAAAACAAAATTAACTTTGGATTAGTGGTGGTGGACACAAGAGTGTTACCTGAATATATAGAAACATATATTACATAGCTATATCCCAATGACATGTATGGTAATGATACTTTACATGAGATGGAGATGGAAAACTGAAAAAAGAGAAATAAAACAAACTTGAGATATAGAAAGGTAGATGTGACAGTGATCGCTCAGTCTATGTGTCTGACTATATCTCAATGACACGTACGGTGGTAATACTGTACATGCAATGGACATGGAAAAGTGAAAAAAGAGAAATAAAAGTAACTTCAGGTTTGAGGTGGTAGACACAAAAGTGTTCCCTCGTAACCAACATGACTAAGACACTACCCGGGGAGACCGCCGGATAATGTCACTCGATGTGGAAATAAATATTATGACAAAACATAAAAACAGCACTGACGGGGTTAGGTTAAGAGAGGACAGCAGACAGTCAAAGACTGCCCACTGGTTAGTGTACTCGCTAATATCTATGTATGTAATGATATCTATCTCCTATCAAGGCCTGGTGGTATTAGAGTAGGAATGATGATATTTTTTTATATATTATTTAATAATTATATTATTAATTGTTGTTAGATGTACAGTTTTTAATTTTTGTGTTTGTTTCAACTTGAATTGTAGACACAATATTATTTATAAATATATATATACTATAAGGAGTCTAGTTTTAGTTAGTATATATTGTATCTAATTGTTTTTCTAATCTGTAGGAGCTGTGGGCTTGTCTAAAAGAAGACCAAGAGCACCCTCTGGTGGATGAAACCTGGCACAGCACTCCCATAATAACTCCAAAATCCTCCTGTACAATACAGAAATTGGAGAATTGTTCTTGTCATTGAAAGGTGTTTTTGACCGACTATGTGTAATGGTCTATCTTAGTCTAACTATCAGACTGGACACATCCATCGTAAATAGACATATAGTGGAATGCGCAGTAGTTGGATCTTATAGAAAAGATAATAGGCGTCAATTTTGTAGCTGAATTGCATAGTCAAATAGGTGTCTATTTTGTAGCTGGATTACATTCTAGAATAGGATGCACTTATGTCTCCACAGAATGTAAGTTGGGAGATACATAAAGTATCCGTGATAAAACTCCACATGTAAAAGTAACCTATGGCAGATGGAGATTAAGTAAAGGCAAGTAGGTAAACGGTTAGGACTGGGGAGGTATGTGGTGATGTTAAAGAGGTATAAACACATCCTATATAGCAAGGCATAGATAGACAGTACTAGGGGTAAGTGGCCAAACAGAAGAGGTCATGACAGGTCCTATAATGGATGATCATCATGGGGAATGTAGTAAGACGTCAACAATATTGTCTACACGTATTGCCCGATAAGGATTCATAATAGTGTAATGGACATATATATATTTTCATACTTAACCTAACATATCCTCTCAATAAAGCATTCCCTTGTAAGAACCCGACACGAACACATAACTGCAGAAGCATGCCTATTCCCTCCCACTGCTGAAAATACGAAAGAACATGGATGTGCTGAACTCTGTATATCCACTAAAGTACACTAATCACCCAGTCACAAGCCAAGCCTGTAAGGTGTAAACAAAATATGACAGTCTTGCTCATAGGCCCAAGAAAGTGGGATTGAATGTGATGGTGGTAATATTCTAGTAATAATAGTGCTTAAGGTCAAATATTGAGCGATGGTAATAATGATATAGTAATAATAGTGCTTAGAGTCGAATTATGAGCTAACCTCCAGGAATAAGAAGAGGGGAATAAAACCCTTAAATGGAAAAACAGCTGAGAGGCATAACGTCTTCTAAATAGGATATACCTCTATAACAGTAATTAAGGCTCTTTAAGGCAAATGGAGGTGTTCTGATTCTAATATGGGTCTGACAGGTATATAGATTTCACATGTGATGGTGATAATATTCTAGTGATAATAGTGTTAGAGTCAATATTAAGCGATAGTAATCATAATATAGTAATAATAGTGTTTAGGGTCAAATTATGAGCTAGCCTCCAGGAATAAGGGGAGGGGAATAAAAACCTTAAATGGAAAAACAGCTGAAAGGCATGACGTCATCTAAATAGGCTACCCCTCTATGACAGTGATTTACGCCCTTTAAGGCAATGGAGGTGTTCTATTTCTAATATAGGTATGACAGGTATATGAATTTCACAGTCCCAATGTAAAACCTGGATTCCCCCGATGGGGTTAAGCCAAGCAGAAGGAGGAGGGATAGATATCTTCAGTGGAGAAACAGCTGGTAGGCATGACGTAGTCTCCAAGTAGAATGTCCCTCTGTGGTGGTATTGCAAACCTGGCAGGACAAGTGGAGGTCTTCTTCTTCTCATCTGGAACTTCAGTAGAGAAGCCGTAGGTAGGAATGACGTCATCTCCAGGTAAGTTGTCCCTCTGTGGTGGTGATGCAAACCTTGTCGGGCAGGTGGAGGTATTCATGGCAGTGGTCGTCATTACACAGTATGGAGTGATGTTAGGACCTCGGTGCTTGCCATAGCGCAGGTTCGTGCCCAAGATTTGGGTAATCGTACCTGGTTCCGGGATTGTCCGGTGAAGGACAAGATCTTCCAAGGCCCCATCTGACCACTGGCGCGTAAAATGGCGCACATTCAGCCTCGCGGCCGCCGCCATTTTTGTAGTTTTTGCGGACCTCATGGCCGCCATTTTTGTAGTCCTAACGGATCTCGTGGCTCTCCGTGAATAAAGTTCAGTTGGTTGGTATAAAGAGATTAAACACGGTTCTTACCAGCTCTTTCGCTCAGGACCTTAGTCCAATGATATGGGTAGCAATGTTCATCCATTAGGGTTAAGTTTCCTCGTCAGTAAATATTCTTAGATTGCGAAAAAAATTCGAAAAAAGATCGGAAAATGATGTTAATCAAAAGGATTTGTTTATTTACAGTTGCAATTAACGGCGGGACGTTTCGGTTACAAAAAAACCTTCATCAGCCTAGCAATCTTGAGAAAGTACCTGTACGAGCGCTAATTGGTGTGCTTCCAGCATGAAGACCAAAGTGAAAGAGGGAGATGAAAGCGGGGGTTGGGCGGATATACCTTTCACCCCGTGACCTCTAAAGTTGGCGATATCCCGGACGAATTAAAAGTAAAGAAATAAAATTTCCCAAGGGGAAAGGGATTAGAAAAATGTCTAGACCCCAGAGGGGGGCGCAGACCTAAAAAATAATATTAAACTGGATATAAACTAATTGTAAAAAATTGGACCGGAAATGGTTGCATTCAGGGGCCCTCGGAAATTTGAAGAAAAGGTGGTTTGAGCCGGTGAATGGTTGCATTCAGGGACTCCAGGAGTCCAGAAGCTCCTGCGTGAATAATGGAAGCCAATTGTGGGGAAAATGAAGACTACATGAATGAAATGGATGGATGTGAATTTAGGATTAGGCATAAGGCCCGAATGGTTAGGTTTAGAGTAAGGGGAAGGGAAGGTGTTAACCTCCACTAATAAATAATAATAATAACAATCTAATTGGGGGGTCTGTGACTTAGGATTAGGCACGTAGGGATACTGTGCACCAATACAAAAATTGCCACGTCAATGGACTATATTGGACCCGTGGCCGATGTGGACCATAGCGGGTAAAGGGTGATCATCATGGATATCGTGAGTGGTGACATGCTTCGTACAGGCCTTTCAGAAACATCATTTTCCTATAGTCATATGTAAGCATATTATGCATTTACACAGTAGGTATACGTGATAGATATTGAAATAAATATAACTATGTCCCAATGTCATGTAGGTGGTGATACTTTACATGAGATGGACATGCAAAATAGAACAAAAAGAAATAAAAATAACTTTAGATAGCGGTGGTGGACACCAAAGTGTTACCTCAATATATAGGAACATATATCACACAGTTATATCACGATGACATGTATGGTAATAATACTTGACATGAAAAGGATGTGGAAAATTGAACAAAATGAAAAAAAATTAACTTCAAATATAGAGAGGTGACAATGGCAGTGTACAGCCCATCTACATATGTTACTATATCCCAATGTCATGCACGATGGTAATCCTTTACATGAGATGGATATGTGAAATAGAACAAAGAAAAACAAAATTAACTTTGGATTAGTGGTGGTGGACACAAGAGTGTTACCTGAATATATAGAAACATATATTACATAGCTATATCCCAATGACATGTATGGTAATGATACTTTACATGAGATGGAGATGGAAAACTGAAAAAAGAGAAATAAAACAAACTTGAGATATAGAAAGGTAGATGTGACAGTGATCGCTCAGTCTATGTGTCTGACTATATCTCAATGACACGTACGGTGGTAATACTGTACATGCAATGGACATGGAAAAGTGAAAAAAGAGAAATAAAAGTAACTTCAGGTTTGAGGTGGTAGACACAAAAGTGTTCCCTCGTAACCAACATGACTAAGACACTACCCGGGGAGACCGCCGGATAATGTCACTCGATGTGGAAATAAATATTATGACAAAACATAAAAACAGCACTGACGGGGTTAGGTTAAGAGAGGACAGCAGACAGTCAAAGACTGCCCACTGGTTAGTGTACTCGCTAATATCTATGTATGTAATGATATCTATCTCCTATCAAGGCCTGGTGGTATTAGAGTAGGAATGATGATATTTTTTTATATATTATTTAATAATTATATTATTAATTGTTGTTAGATGTACAGTTTTTAATTTTTGTGTTTGTTTCAACTTGAATTGTAGACACAATATTATTTATAAATATATATATACTATAAGGAGTCTAGTTTTAGTTAGTATATATTGTATCTAATTGTTTTTCTAATCTGTAGGAGCTGTGGGCTTGTCTAAAAGAAGACCAAGAGCACCCTCTGGTGGATGAAACCTGGCACAGCACTCCCATAATAACTCCAAAATCCTCCTGTACAATACAGAAATTGGAGAATTGTTCTTGTCATTGAAAGGTGTTTTTGACCGACTATGTGTAATGGTCTATCTTAGTCTAACTATCAGACTGGACACATCCATCGTAAATAGACATATAGTGGAATGCGCAGTAGTTGGATCTTATAGAAAAGATAATAGGCGTCAATTTTGTAGCTGAATTGCATAGTCAAATAGGTGTCTATTTTGTAGCTGGATTACATTCTAGAATAGGATGCACTTATGTCTCCACAGAATGTAAGTTGGGAGATACATAAAGTATCCGTGATAAAACTCCACATGTAAAAGTAACCTATGGCAGATGGAGATTAAGTAAAGGCAAGTAGGTAAACGGTTAGGACTGGGGAGGTATGTGGTGATGTTAAAGAGGTATAAACACATCCTATATAGCAAGGCATAGATAGACAGTACTAGGGGTAAGTGGCCAAACAGAAGAGGTCATGACAGGTCCTATAATGGATGATCATCATGGGGAATGTAGTAAGACGTCAACAATATTGTCTACACGTATTGCCCGATAAGGATTCATAATAGTGTAATGGACATATATATATTTTCATACTTAACCTAACATATCCTCTCAATAAAGCATTCCCTTGTAAGAACCCGACACGAACACATAACTGCAGAAGCATGCCTATTCCCTCCCACTGCTGAAAATACGAAAGAACATGGATGTGCTGAACTCTGTATATCCACTAAAGTACACTAATCACCCAGTCACAAGCCAAGCCTGTAAGGTGTAAACAAAATATGACAGTCTTGCTCATAGGCCCAAGAAAGTGGGATTGAATGTGATGGTGGTAATATTCTAGTAATAATAGTGCTTAAGGTCAAATATTGAGCGATGGTAATAATGATATAGTAATAATAGTGCTTAGAGTCGAATTATGAGCTAACCTCCAGGAATAAGAAGAGGGGAATAAAACCCTTAAATGGAAAAACAGCTGAGAGGCATAACGTCTTCTAAATAGGATATACCTCTATAACAGTAATTAAGGCTCTTTAAGGCAAATGGAGGTGTTCTGATTCTAATATGGGTCTGACAGGTATATAGATTTCACATGTGATGGTGATAATATTCTAGTGATAATAGTGTTAGAGTCAATATTAAGCGATAGTAATCATAATATAGTAATAATAGTGTTTAGGGTCAAATTATGAGCTAGCCTCCAGGAATAAGGGGAGGGGAATAAAAACCTTAAATGGAAAAACAGCTGAAAGGCATGACGTCATCTAAATAGGCTACCCCTCTATGACAGTGATTTACGCCCTTTAAGGCAATGGAGGTGTTCTATTTCTAATATAGGTATGACAGGTATATGAATTTCACAGTCCCAATGTAAAACCTGGATTCCCCCGATGGGGTTAAGCCAAGCAGAAGGAGGAGGGATAGATATCTTCAGTGGAGAAACAGCTGGTAGGCATGACGTAGTCTCCAAGTAGAATGTCCCTCTGTGGTGGTATTGCAAACCTGGCAGGACAAGTGGAGGTCTTCTTCTTCTCATCTGGAACTTCAGTAGAGAAGCCGTAGGTAGGAATGACGTCATCTCCAGGTAAGTTGTCCCTCTGTGGTGGTGATGCAAACCTTGTCGGGCAGGTGGAGGTATTCATGGCAGTGGTCGTCATTACACAGTATGGAGTGATGTTAGGACCTCGGTGCTTGCCATAGCGCAGGTTCGTGCCCAAGATTTGGGTAATCGTACCTGGTTCCGGGATTGTCCGGTGAAGGACAAGATCTTCCAAGGCCCCATCTGACCACTGGCGCGTAAAATGGCGCACATTCAGCCTCGCGGCCGCCGCCATTTTTGTAGTTTTTGCGGACCTCATGGCCGCCATTTTTGTAGTCCTAACGGATCTCGTGGCTCTCCGTGAATAAAGTTCAGTTGGTTGGTATAAAGAGATTAAACACGGTTCTTACCAGCTCTTTCGCTCAGGACCTTAGTCCAATGATATGGGTAGCAATGTTCATCCATTAGGGTTAAGTTTCCTCGTCAGTAAATATTCTTAGATTGCGAAAAAAATTCGAAAAAAGATCGGAAAATGATGTTAATCAAAAGGATTTGTTTATTTACAGTTGCAATTAACGGCGGGACGTTTCGGTTACAAAAAAACCTTCATCAGCCTAGCAATCTTGAGAAAGTACCTGTACGAGCGCTAATTGGTGTGCTTCCAGCATGAAGACCAAAGTGAAAGAGGGAGATGAAAGCGGGGGTTGGGCGGATATACCTTTCACCCCGTGACCTCTAAAGTTGGCGATATCCCGGACGAATTAAAAGTAAAGAAATAAAATTTCCCAAGGGGAAAGGGATTAGAAAAATGTCTAGACCCCAGAGGGGGGCGCAGACCTAAAAAATAATATTAAACTGGATATAAACTAATTGTAAAAAATTGGACCGGAAATGGTTGCATTCAGGGGCCCTCGGAAATTTGAAGAAAAGGTGGTTTGAGCCGGTGAATGGTTGCATTCAGGGACTCCAGGAGTCCAGAAGCTCCTGCGTGAATAATGGAAGCCAATTGTGGGGAAAATGAAGACTACATGAATGAAATGGATGGATGTGAATTTAGGATTAGGCATAAGGCCCGAATGGTTAGGTTTAGAGTAAGGGGAAGGGAAGGTGTTAACCTCCACTAATAAATAATAATAATAACAATCTAATTGGGGGGTCTGTGACTTAGGATTAGGCACGTAGGGATACTGTGCACCAATACAAAAATTGCCACGTCAATGGACTATATTGGACCCGTGGCCGATGTGGACCATAGCGGGTAAAGGGTGATCATCATGGATATCGTGAGTGGTGACATGCTTCGTACAGGCCTTTCAGAAACATCATTTTCCTATAATCATATGTAAGCATATTATGCATTTACACAGTAGGTATACGTGATAGATATTGAAATAAATATAACTATGTCCCAATGTCATGTAGGTGGTGATACTTTACATGAGATGGACATGCAAAATAGAACAAAAAGAAATAAAAATAACTTTAGATAGCGGTGGTGGACACCAGAGTGTTACCTCAATATATAGGAACATATATCACACAGTTATATCACGATGACATGTATGGTAATAATACTTGACATGAAAAGGATGTGGAAAATTGAACAAAATGAAAAAAAATTTAACTTCAAATATAGAGAGGTGACAATGGCAGTGTACAGCCCATCTACATATGTTACTATATCCCAATGTCATGCACGATGGTAATCCTTTACATGAGATGGATATGTGAAATAAAACAAAGAAAAACAAAATTAACTTTGGATTAGTGGTGGTGGACACAAGAGTGTTACCTGAATATATAGAAACATATATTACATGGCTATATCCCAATGACATGTATGGTAATGATACTTTACATGAGATGGAGATGGAAAACTGAAAAAAGAGAAATAAAACAAACTTGAGATATAGAAAGGTAGATGTGACAGTGATCGCTCAGTCTATGTGTCTGACTATATCTCAATGACACGTACGGTGGTAATACTGTACATGCAATGGACATGGAAAAGTGAAAAAAGAGAAATAAAAGTAACTTCAGGTTTGAGGTGGTAGACACAAAAGTGTTCCCTCGTAACCAACATGACTAAGACACTACCCGGGGAGACCGCCGGATAATGTCACTCGATGTGGAAATAAATATTATGACAAAACATAAAAACAGCACTGACGGGGTTAGGTTAAGAGAGGACAGCAGACAGTCAAAGACTGCCCACTGGTTAGTGTACTCGCTAATATCTATGTATGTAATGATATCTATCTCCTATCAAGGCCTGGTGGTATTAGAGTAGGAATGATGATATTTTTTTATATATTATTTAATAATTATATTATTAATTGTTGTTAGATGTACAGTTTTTAATTTTTGTGTTTGTTTCAACTTGAATTGTAGACACAATATTATTTATAAATATATATATACTATAAGGAGTCTAGTTTTAGTTAGTATATATTGTATCTAATTGTTTTTCTAATCTGTAGGAGCTGTGGGCTTGTCTAAAAGAAGACCAAGAGCACCCTCTGGTGGATGAAACCTGGCACAGCACTCCCATAATAACTCCAAAATCCTCCTGTACAATACAGAAATTGGAGAATTGTTCTTGTCATTGAAAGGTGTTTTTGACCGACTATGTGTAATGGTCTATCTTAGTCTAACTATCAGACTGGACACATCCATCGTAAATAGACATATAGTGGAATGCGCAGTAGTTGGATCTTATAGAAAAGATAATAGGCGTCAATTTTGTAGCTGAATTGCATAGTCAAATAGGTGTCTATTTTGTAGCTGGATTACATTCTAGAATAGGATGCACTTATGTCTCCACAGAATGTAAGTTGGGAGATACATAAAGTATCCGTGATAAAACTCCACATGTAAAAGTAACCTATGGCAGATGAAGATTAAGTTAAGGCAAGTAGGTAAACGGTTAGGACTGGGGAGGTATGTGGTGATGTTAAAGAGGTATAAACACATCCTATATAGCAAGGCATAGATAGACAGTACTAGGGGTAAGTGGCCAAACAGAAGAGGTCATGACAGGTCCTATAATGGATGATCATCATGGGGAATGTAGTAAGACGTCAACAATATTGTCTACACGTATTGCCCGATAAGGATTCATAATAGTGTAATGGACATATATATATTTTCATACTTAACCTAACATATCCTCTCAATAAAGCATTCCCTTGTAAGAACCCGACACGAACACATAACTGCAGAAGCATGCCTATTCCCTCCCACTGCTGAAAATACGAAAGAACATGGATGTGCTGAACTCTGTATATCCACTAAAGTACACTAATCACCCAGTCACAAGCCAAGCCTGTAAGGTGTAAACAAAATATGACAGTCTTGCTCATAGGCCCAAGAAAGTGGGATTGAATGTGATGGTGGTAATATTCTAGTAATAATAGTGCTTAAGGTCAAATATTGAGCGATGGTAATAATGATATAGTAATAATAGTGCTTAGAGTCGAATTATGAGCTAACCTCCAGGAATAAGAAGAGGGGAATAAAACCCTTAAATGGAAAAACAGCTGAGAGGCATAACGTCTTCTAAATAGGATATACCTCTATAACAGTAATTAAGGCTCTTTAAGGCAAATGGAGGTGTTCTGATTCTAATATGGGTCTGACAGGTATATAGATTTCACATGTGATGGTGATAATATTCTAGTGATAATAGTGTTAGAGTCAATATTAAGCGATAGTAATCATAATATAGTAATAATAGTGTTTAGGGTCAAATTATGAGCTAGCCTCCAGGAATAAGGGGAGGGGAATAAAAACCTTAAATGGAAAAACAGCTGAAAGGCATGACGTCATCTAAATAGGCTACCCCTCTATGACAGTGATTTACGCCCTTTAAGGCAATGGAGGTGTTCTATTTCTAATATAGGTATGACAGGTATATGAATTTCACAGTCCCAATGTAAAACCTGGATTCCCCCGATGGGGTTAAGCCAAGCAGAAGGAGGAGGGATAGATATCTTCAGTGGAGAAACAGCTGGTAGGCATGACGTAGTCTCCAAGTAGAATGTCCCTCTGTGGTGGTATTGCAAACCTGGCAGGACAAGTGGAGGTCTTCTTCTTCTCATCTGGAACTTCAGTAGAGAAGCCGTAGGTAGGAATGACGTCATCTCCAGGTAAGTTGTCCCTCTGTGGTGGTGATGCAAACCTTGTCGGGCAGGTGGAGGTATTCATGGCAGTGGTCGTCATTACACAGTATGGAGTGATGTTAGGACCTCGGTGCTTGCCATAGCGCAGGTTCGTGCCCAAGATTTGGGTAATCGTACCTGGTTCCGGGATTGTCCGGTGAAGGACAAGATCTTCCAAGGCCCCATCTGACCACTGGCGCGTAAAATGGCGCACATTCAGCCTCGCGGCCGCCGCCATTTTTGTAGTTTTTGCGGACCTCATGGCCGCCATTTTTGTAGTCCTAACGGATCTCGTGGCTCTCCGTGAATAAAGTTCAGTTGGTTGGTATAAAGAGATTAAACACGGTTCTTACCAGCTCTTTCGCTCAGGACCTTAGTCCAATGATATGGGTAGCAATGTTCATCCATTAGGGTTAAGTTTCCTCGTCAGTAAATATTCTTAGATTGCGAAAAAAATTCGAAAAAAGATCGGAAAATGATGTTAATCAAAAGGATTTGTTTATTTACAGTTGCAATTAACGGCGGGACGTTTCGGTTACAAAAAAACCTTCATCAGCCTAGCAATCTTGAGAAAGTACCTGTACGAGCGCTAATTGGTGTGCTTCCAGCATGAAGACCAAAGTGAAAGAGGGAGATGAAAGCGGGGGTTGGGCGGATATACCTTTCACCCCGTGACCTCTAAAGTTGGCGATATCCCGGACGAATTAAAAGTAAAGAAATAAAATTTCCCAAGGGGAAAGGGATTAGAAAAATGTCTAGACCCCAGAGGGGGGCGCAGACCTAAAAAATAATATTAAACTGGATATAAACTAATTGTAAAAAATTGGACCGGAAATGGTTGCATTCAGGGGCCCTCGGAAATTTGAAGAAAAGGTGGTTTGAGCCGGTGAATGGTTGCATTCAGGGACTCCAGGAGTCCAGAAGCTCCTGCGTGAATAATGGAAGCCAATTGTGGGGAAAATGAAGACTACATGAATGAAATGGATGGATGTGAATTTAGGATTAGGCATAAGGCCCGAATGGTTAGGTTTAGAGTAAGGGGAAGGGAAGGTGTTAACCTCCACTAATAAATAATAATAATAACAATCTAATTGGGGGGTCTGTGACTTAGGATTAGGCACGTAGGGATACTGTGCACCAATACAAAAATTGCCACGTCAATGGACTATATTGGACCCGTGGCCGATGTGGACCATAGCGGGTAAAGGGTGATCATCATGGATATCGTGAGTGGTGACATGCTTCGTACAGGCCTTTCAGAAACATCATTTTCCTATAATCATATGTAAGCATATTATGCATTTACACAGTAGGTATACGTGATAGATATTGAAATAAATATAACTATGTCCCAATGTCATGTAGGTGGTGATACTTTACATGAGATGGACATGCAAAATAGAACAAAAAGAAATAAAAATAACTTTAGATAGCGGTGGTGGACACCAGAGTGTTACCTCAATATATAGGAACATATATCACACAGTTATATCACGATGACATGTATGGTAATAATACTTGACATGAAAAGGATGTGGAAAATTGAACAAAATGAAAAAAAATTTAACTTCAAATATAGAGAGGTGACAATGGCAGTGTACAGCCCATCTACATATGTTACTATATCCCAATGTCATGCACGATGGTAATCCTTTACATGAGATGGATATGTGAAATAAAACAAAGAAAAACAAAATTAACTTTGGATTAGTGGTGGTGGACACAAGAGTGTTACCTGAATATATAGAAACATATATTACATGGCTATATCCCAATGACATGTATGGTAATGATACTTTACATGAGATGGAGATGGAAAACTGAAAAAAGAGAAATAAAACAAACTTGAGATATAGAAAGGTAGATGTGACAGTGATCGCTCAGTCTATGTGTCTGACTATATCTCAATGACACGTACGGTGGTAATACTGTACATGCAATGGACATGGAAAAGTGAAAAAAGAGAAATAAAAGTAACTTCAGGTTTGAGGTGGTAGACACAAAAGTGTTCCCTCGTAACCAACATGACTAAGACACTACCCGGGGAGACCGCCGGATAATGTCACTCGATGTGGAAATAAATATTATGACAAAACATAAAAACAGCACTGACGGGGTTAGGTTAAGAGAGGACAGCAGACAGTCAAAGACTGCCCACTGGTTAGTGTACTCGCTAATATCTATGTATGTAATGATATCTATCTCCTATCAAGGCCTGGTGGTATTAGAGTAGGAATGATGATATTTTTTTATATATTATTTAATAATTATATTATTAATTGTTGTTAGATGTACAGTTTTTAATTTTTGTGTTTGTTTCAACTTGAATTGTAGACACAATATTATTTATAAATATATATATACTATAAGGAGTCTAGTTTTAGTTAGTATATATTGTATCTAATTGTTTTTCTAATCTGTAGGAGCTGTGGGCTTGTCTAAAAGAAGACCAAGAGCACCCTCTGGTGGATGAAACCTGGCACAGCACTCCCATAATAACTCCAAAATCCTCCTGTACAATACAGAAATTGGAGAATTGTTCTTGTCATTGAAAGGTGTTTTTGACCGACTATGTGTAATGGTCTATCTTAGTCTAACTATCAGACTGGACACATCCATCGTAAATAGACATATAGTGGAATGCGCAGTAGTTGGATCTTATAGAAAAGATAATAGGCGTCAATTTTGTAGCTGAATTGCATAGTCAAATAGGTGTCTATTTTGTAGCTGGATTACATTCTAGAATAGGATGCACTTATGTCTCCACAGAATGTAAGTTGGGAGATACATAAAGTATCCGTGATAAAACTCCACATGTAAAAGTAACCTATGGCAGATGAAGATTAAGTTAAGGCAAGTAGGTAAACGGTTAGGACTGGGGAGGTATGTGGTGATGTTAAAGAGGTATAAACACATCCTATATAGCAAGGCATAGATAGACAGTACTAGGGGTAAGTGGCCAAACAGAAGAGGTCATGACAGGTCCTATAATGGATGATCATCATGGGGAATGTAGTAAGACGTCAACAATATTGTCTACACGTATTGCCCGATAAGGATTCATAATAGTGTAATGGACATATATATATTTTCATACTTAACCTAACATATCCTCTCAATAAAGCATTCCCTTGTAAGAACCCGACACGAACACATAACTGCAGAAGCATGCCTATTCCCTCCCACTGCTGAAAATACGAAAGAACATGGATGTGCTGAACTCTGTATATCCACTAAAGTACACTAATCACCCAGTCACAAGCCAAGCCTGTAAGGTGTAAACAAAATATGACAGTCTTGCTCATAGGCCCAAGAAAGTGGGATTGAATGTGATGGTGGTAATATTCTAGTAATAATAGTGCTTAAGGTCAAATATTGAGCGATGGTAATAATGATATAGTAATAATAGTGCTTAGAGTCGAATTATGAGCTAACCTCCAGGAATAAGAAGAGGGGAATAAAACCCTTAAATGGAAAAACAGCTGAGAGGCATAACGTCTTCTAAATAGGATATACCTCTATAACAGTAATTAAGGCTCTTTAAGGCAAATGGAGGTGTTCTGATTCTAATATGGGTCTGACAGGTATATAGATTTCACATGTGATGGTGATAATATTCTAGTGATAATAGTGTTAGAGTCAATATTAAGCGATAGTAATCATAATATAGTAATAATAGTGTTTAGGGTCAAATTATGAGCTAGCCTCCAGGAATAAGGGGAGGGGAATAAAAACCTTAAATGGAAAAACAGCTGAAAGGCATGACGTCATCTAAATAGGCTACCCCTCTATGACAGTGATTTACGCCCTTTAAGGCAATGGAGGTGTTCTATTTCTAATATAGGTATGACAGGTATATGAATTTCACAGTCCCAATGTAAAACCTGGATTCCCCCGATGGGGTTAAGCCAAGCAGAAGGAGGAGGGATAGATATCTTCAGTGGAGAAACAGCTGGTAGGCATGACGTAGTCTCCAAGTAGAATGTCCCTCTGTGGTGGTATTGCAAACCTGGCAGGACAAGTGGAGGTCTTCTTCTTCTCATCTGGAACTTCAGTAGAGAAGCCGTAGGTAGGAATGACGTCATCTCCAGGTAAGTTGTCCCTCTGTGGTGGTGATGCAAACCTTGTCGGGCAGGTGGAGGTATTCATGGCAGTGGTCGTCATTACACAGTATGGAGTGATGTTAGGACCTCGGTGCTTGCCATAGCGCAGGTTCGTGCCCAAGATTTGGGTAATCGTACCTGGTTCCGGGATTGTCCGGTGAAGGACAAGATCTTCCAAGGCCCCATCTGACCACTGGCGCGTAAAATGGCGCACATTCAGCCTCGCGGCCGCCGCCATTTTTGTAGTTTTTGCGGACCTCATGGCCGCCATTTTTGTAGTCCTAACGGATCTCGTGGCTCTCCGTGAATAAAGTTCAGTTGGTTGGTATAAAGAGATTAAACACGGTTCTTACCAGCTCTTTCGCTCAGGACCTTAGTCCAATGATATGGGTAGCAATGTTCATCCATTAGGGTTAAGTTTCCTCGTCAGTAAATATTCTTAGATTGCGAAAAAAATTCGAAAAAAGATCGGAAAATGATGTTAATCAAAAGGATTTGTTTATTTACAGTTGCAATTAACGGCGGGACGTTTCGGTTACAAAAAAACCTTCATCAGCCTAGCAATCTTGAGAAAGTACCTGTACGAGCGCTAATTGGTGTGCTTCCAGCATGAAGACCAAAGTGAAAGAGGGAGATGAAAGCGGGGGTTGGGCGGATATACCTTTCACCCCGTGACCTCTAAAGTTGGCGATATCCCGGACGAATTAAAAGTAAAGAAATAAAATTTCCCAAGGGGAAAGGGATTAGAAAAATGTCTAGACCCCAGAGGGGGGCGCAGACCTAAAAAATAATATTAAACTGGATATAAACTAATTGTAAAAAATTGGACCGGAAATGGTTGCATTCAGGGGCCCTCGGAAATTTGAAGAAAAGGTGGTTTGAGCCGGTGAATGGTTGCATTCAGGGACTCCAGGAGTCCAGAAGCTCCTGCGTGAATAATGGAAGCCAATTGTGGGGAAAATGAAGACTACATGAATGAAATGGATGGATGTGAATTTAGGATTAGGCATAAGGCCCGAATGGTTAGGTTTAGAGTAAGGGGAAGGGAAGGTGTTAACCTCCACTAATAAATAATAATAATAACAATCTAATTGGGGGGTCTGTGACTTAGGATTAGGCACGTAGGGATACTGTGCACCAATACAAAAATTGCCACGTCAATGGACTATATTGGACCCGTGGCCGATGTGGACCATAGCGGGTAAAGGGTGATCATCATGGATATCGTGAGTGGTGACATGCTTCGTACAGGCCTTTCAGAAACATCATTTTCCTATAATCATATGTAAGCATATTATGCATTTACACAGTAGGTATACGTGATAGATATTGAAATAAATATAACTATGTCCCAATGTCATGTAGGTGGTGATACTTTACATGAGATGGACATGCAAAATAGAACAAAAAGAAATAAAAATAACTTTAGATAGCGGTGGTGGACACCAGAGTGTTACCTCAATATATAGGAACATATATCACACAGTTATATCACGATGACATGTATGGTAATAATACTTGACATGAAAAGGATGTGGAAAATTGAACAAAATGAAAAAAAATTTAACTTCAAATATAGAGAGGTGACAATGGCAGTGTACAGCCCATCTACATATGTTACTATATCCCAATGTCATGCACGATGGTAATCCTTTACATGAGATGGATATGTGAAATAAAACAAAGAAAAACAAAATTAACTTTGGATTAGTGGTGGTGGACACAAGAGTGTTACCTGAATATATAGAAACATATATTACATGGCTATATCCCAATGACATGTATGGTAATGATACTTTACATGAGATGGAGATGGAAAACTGAAAAAAGAGAAATAAAACAAACTTGAGATATAGAAAGGTAGATGTGACAGTGATCGCTCAGTCTATGTGTCTGACTATATCTCAATGACACGTACGGTGGTAATACTGTACATGCAATGGACATGGAAAAGTGAAAAAAGAGAAATAAAAGTAACTTCAGGTTTGAGGTGGTAGACACAAAAGTGTTCCCTCGTAACCAACATGACTAAGACACTACCCGGGGAGACCGCCGGATAATGTCACTCGATGTGGAAATAAATATTATGACAAAACATAAAAACAGCACTGACGGGGTTAGGTTAAGAGAGGACAGCAGACAGTCAAAGACTGCCCACTGGTTAGTGTACTCGCTAATATCTATGTATGTAATGATATCTATCTCCTATCAAGGCCTGGTGGTATTAGAGTAGGAATGATGATATTTTTTTATATATTATTTAATAATTATATTATTAATTGTTGTTAGATGTACAGTTTTTAATTTTTGTGTTTGTTTCAACTTGAATTGTAGACACAATATTATTTATAAATATATATATACTATAAGGAGTCTAGTTTTAGTTAGTATATATTGTATCTAATTGTTTTTCTAATCTGTAGGAGCTGTGGGCTTGTCTAAAAGAAGACCAAGAGCACCCTCTGGTGGATGAAACCTGGCACAGCACTCCCATAATAACTCCAAAATCCTCCTGTACAATACAGAAATTGGAGAATTGTTCTTGTCATTGAAAGGTGTTTTTGACCGACTATGTGTAATGGTCTATCTTAGTCTAACTATCAGACTGGACACATCCATCGTAAATAGACATATAGTGGAATGCGCAGTAGTTGGATCTTATAGAAAAGATAATAGGCGTCAATTTTGTAGCTGAATTGCATAGTCAAATAGGTGTCTATTTTGTAGCTGGATTACATTCTAGAATAGGATGCACTTATGTCTCCACAGAATGTAAGTTGGGAGATACATAAAGTATCCGTGATAAAACTCCACATGTAAAAGTAACCTATGGCAGATGAAGATTAAGTTAAGGCAAGTAGGTAAACGGTTAGGACTGGGGAGGTATGTGGTGATGTTAAAGAGGTATAAACACATCCTATATAGCAAGGCATAGATAGACAGTACTAGGGGTAAGTGGCCAAACAGAAGAGGTCATGACAGGTCCTATAATGGATGATCATCATGGGGAATGTAGTAAGACGTCAACAATATTGTCTACACGTATTGCCCGATAAGGATTCATAATAGTGTAATGGACATATATATATTTTCATACTTAACCTAACATATCCTCTCAATAAAGCATTCCCTTGTAAGAACCCGACACGAACACATAACTGCAGAAGCATGCCTATTCCCTCCCACTGCTGAAAATACGAAAGAACATGGATGTGCTGAACTCTGTATATCCACTAAAGTACACTAATCACCCAGTCACAAGCCAAGCCTGTAAGGTGTAAACAAAATATGACAGTCTTGCTCATAGGCCCAAGAAAGTGGGATTGAATGTGATGGTGGTAATATTCTAGTAATAATAGTGCTTAAGGTCAAATATTGAGCGATGGTAATAATGATATAGTAATAATAGTGCTTAGAGTCGAATTATGAGCTAACCTCCAGGAATAAGAAGAGGGGAATAAAACCCTTAAATGGAAAAACAGCTGAGAGGCATAACGTCTTCTAAATAGGATATACCTCTATAACAGTAATTAAGGCTCTTTAAGGCAAATGGAGGTGTTCTGATTCTAATATGGGTCTGACAGGTATATAGATTTCACATGTGATGGTGATAATATTCTAGTGATAATAGTGTTAGAGTCAATATTAAGCGATAGTAATCATAATATAGTAATAATAGTGTTTAGGGTCAAATTATGAGCTAGCCTCCAGGAATAAGGGGAGGGGAATAAAAACCTTAAATGGAAAAACAGCTGAAAGGCATGACGTCATCTAAATAGGCTACCCCTCTATGACAGTGATTTACGCCCTTTAAGGCAATGGAGGTGTTCTATTTCTAATATAGGTATGACAGGTATATGAATTTCACAGTCCCAATGTAAAACCTGGATTCCCCCGATGGGGTTAAGCCAAGCAGAAGGAGGAGGGATAGATATCTTCAGTGGAGAAACAGCTGGTAGGCATGACGTAGTCTCCAAGTAGAATGTCCCTCTGTGGTGGTATTGCAAACCTGGCAGGACAAGTGGAGGTCTTCTTCTTCTCATCTGGAACTTCAGTAGAGAAGCCGTAGGTAGGAATGACGTCATCTCCAGGTAAGTTGTCCCTCTGTGGTGGTGATGCAAACCTTGTCGGGCAGGTGGAGGTATTCATGGCAGTGGTCGTCATTACACAGTATGGAGTGATGTTAGGACCTCGGTGCTTGCCATAGCGCAGGTTCGTGCCCAAGATTTGGGTAATCGTACCTGGTTCCGGGATTGTCCGGTGAAGGACAAGATCTTCCAAGGCCCCATCTGACCACTGGCGCGTAAAATGGCGCACATTCAGCCTCGCGGCCGCCGCCATTTTTGTAGTTTTTGCGGACCTCATGGCCGCCATTTTTGTAGTCCTAACGGATCTCGTGGCTCTCCGTGAATAAAGTTCAGTTGGTTGGTATAAAGAGATTAAACACGGTTCTTACCAGCTCTTTCGCTCAGGACCTTAGTCCAATGATATGGGTAGCAATGTTCATCCATTAGGGTTAAGTTTCCTCGTCAGTAAATATTCTTAGATTGCGAAAAAAATTCGAAAAAAGATCGGAAAATGATGTTAATCAAAAGGATTTGTTTATTTACAGTTGCAATTAACGGCGGGACGTTTCGGTTACAAAAAAACCTTCATCAGCCTAGCAATCTTGAGAAAGTACCTGTACGAGCGCTAATTGGTGTGCTTCCAGCATGAAGACCAAAGTGAAAGAGGGAGATGAAAGCGGGGGTTGGGCGGATATACCTTTCACCCCGTGACCTCTAAAGTTGGCGATATCCCGGACGAATTAAAAGTAAAGAAATAAAATTTCCCAAGGGGAAAGGGATTAGAAAAATGTCTAGACCCCAGAGGGGGGCGCAGACCTAAAAAATAATATTAAACTGGATATAAACTAATTGTAAAAAATTGGACCGGAAATGGTTGCATTCAGGGGCCCTCGGAAATTTGAAGAAAAGGTGGTTTGAGCCGGTGAATGGTTGCATTCAGGGACTCCAGGAGTCCAGAAGCTCCTGCGTGAATAATGGAAGCCAATTGTGGGGAAAATGAAGACTACATGAATGAAATGGATGGATGTGAATTTAGGATTAGGCATAAGGCCCGAATGGTTAGGTTTAGAGTAAGGGGAAGGGAAGGTGTTAACCTCCACTAATAAATAATAATAATAACAATCTAATTGGGGGGTCTGTGACTTAGGATTAGGCACGTAGGGATACTGTGCACCAATACAAAAATTGCCACGTCAATGGACTATATTGGACCCGTGGCCGATGTGGACCATAGCGGGTAAAGGGTGATCATCATGGATATCGTGAGTGGTGACATGCTTCGTACAGGCCTTTCAGAAACATCATTTTCCTATAATCATATGTAAGCATATTATGCATTTACACAGTAGGTATACGTGATAGATATTGAAATAAATATAACTATGTCCCAATGTCATGTAGGTGGTGATACTTTACATGAGATGGACATGCAAAATAGAACAAAAAGAAATAAAAATAACTTTAGATAGCGGTGGTGGACACCAGAGTGTTACCTCAATATATAGGAACATATATCACACAGTTATATCACGATGACATGTATGGTAATAATACTTGACATGAAAAGGATGTGGAAAATTGAACAAAATGAAAAAAAATTTAACTTCAAATATAGAGAGGTGACAATGGCAGTGTACAGCCCATCTACATATGTTACTATATCCCAATGTCATGCACGATGGTAATCCTTTACATGAGATGGATATGTGAAATAAAACAAAGAAAAACAAAATTAACTTTGGATTAGTGGTGGTGGACACAAGAGTGTTACCTGAATATATAGAAACATATATTACATGGCTATATCCCAATGACATGTATGGTAATGATACTTTACATGAGATGGAGATGGAAAACTGAAAAAAGAGAAATAAAACAAACTTGAGATATAGAAAGGTAGATGTGACAGTGATCGCTCAGTCTATGTGTCTGACTATATCTCAATGACACGTACGGTGGTAATACTGTACATGCAATGGACATGGAAAAGTGAAAAAAGAGAAATAAAAGTAACTTCAGGTTTGAGGTGGTAGACACAAAAGTGTTCCCTCGTAACCAACATGACTAAGACACTACCCGGGGAGACCGCCGGATAATGTCACTCGATGTGGAAATAAATATTATGACAAAACATAAAAACAGCACTGACGGGGTTAGGTTAAGAGAGGACAGCAGACAGTCAAAGACTGCCCACTGGTTAGTGTACTCGCTAATATCTATGTATGTAATGATATCTATCTCCTATCAAGGCCTGGTGGTATTAGAGTAGGAATGATGATATTTTTTTATATATTATTTAATAATTATATTATTAATTGTTGTTAGATGTACAGTTTTTAATTTTTGTGTTTGTTTCAACTTGAATTGTAGACACAATATTATTTATAAATATATATATACTATAAGGAGTCTAGTTTTAGTTAGTATATATTGTATCTAATTGTTTTTCTAATCTGTAGGAGCTGTGGGCTTGTCTAAAAGAAGACCAAGAGCACCCTCTGGTGGATGAAACCTGGCACAGCACTCCCATAATAACTCCAAAATCCTCCTGTACAATACAGAAATTGGAGAATTGTTCTTGTCATTGAAAGGTGTTTTTGACCGACTATGTGTAATGGTCTATCTTAGTCTAACTATCAGACTGGACACATCCATCGTAAATAGACATATAGTGGAATGCGCAGTAGTTGGATCTTATAGAAAAGATAATAGGCGTCAATTTTGTAGCTGAATTGCATAGTCAAATAGGTGTCTATTTTGTAGCTGGATTACATTCTAGAATAGGATGCACTTATGTCTCCACAGAATGTAAGTTGGGAGATACATAAAGTATCCGTGATAAAACTCCACATGTAAAAGTAACCTATGGCAGATGAAGATTAAGTTAAGGCAAGTAGGTAAACGGTTAGGACTGGGGAGGTATGTGGTGATGTTAAAGAGGTATAAACACATCCTATATAGCAAGGCATAGATAGACAGTACTAGGGGTAAGTGGCCAAACAGAAGAGGTCATGACAGGTCCTATAATGGATGATCATCATGGGGAATGTAGTAAGACGTCAACAATATTGTCTACACGTATTGCCCGATAAGGATTCATAATAGTGTAATGGACATATATATATTTTCATACTTAACCTAACATATCCTCTCAATAAAGCATTCCCTTGTAAGAACCCGACACGAACACATAACTGCAGAAGCATGCCTATTCCCTCCCACTGCTGAAAATACGAAAGAACATGGATGTGCTGAACTCTGTATATCCACTAAAGTACACTAATCACCCAGTCACAAGCCAAGCCTGTAAGGTGTAAACAAAATATGACAGTCTTGCTCATAGGCCCAAGAAAGTGGGATTGAATGTGATGGTGGTAATATTCTAGTAATAATAGTGCTTAAGGTCAAATATTGAGCGATGGTAATAATGATATAGTAATAATAGTGCTTAGAGTCGAATTATGAGCTAACCTCCAGGAATAAGAAGAGGGGAATAAAACCCTTAAATGGAAAAACAGCTGAGAGGCATAACGTCTTCTAAATAGGATATACCTCTATAACAGTAATTAAGGCTCTTTAAGGCAAATGGAGGTGTTCTGATTCTAATATGGGTCTGACAGGTATATAGATTTCACATGTGATGGTGATAATATTCTAGTGATAATAGTGTTAGAGTCAATATTAAGCGATAGTAATCATAATATAGTAATAATAGTGTTTAGGGTCAAATTATGAGCTAGCCTCCAGGAATAAGGGGAGGGGAATAAAAACCTTAAATGGAAAAACAGCTGAAAGGCATGACGTCATCTAAATAGGCTACCCCTCTATGACAGTGATTTACGCCCTTTAAGGCAATGGAGGTGTTCTATTTCTAATATAGGTATGACAGGTATATGAATTTCACAGTCCCAATGTAAAACCTGGATTCCCCCGATGGGGTTAAGCCAAGCAGAAGGAGGAGGGATAGATATCTTCAGTGGAGAAACAGCTGGTAGGCATGACGTAGTCTCCAAGTAGAATGTCCCTCTGTGGTGGTATTGCAAACCTGGCAGGACAAGTGGAGGTCTTCTTCTTCTCATCTGGAACTTCAGTAGAGAAGCCGTAGGTAGGAATGACGTCATCTCCAGGTAAGTTGTCCCTCTGTGGTGGTGATGCAAACCTTGTCGGGCAGGTGGAGGTATTCATGGCAGTGGTCGTCATTACACAGTATGGAGTGATGTTAGGACCTCGGTGCTTGCCATAGCGCAGGTTCGTGCCCAAGATTTGGGTAATCGTACCTGGTTCCGGGATTGTCCGGTGAAGGACAAGATCTTCCAAGGCCCCATCTGACCACTGGCGCGTAAAATGGCGCACATTCAGCCTCGCGGCCGCCGCCATTTTTGTAGTTTTTGCGGACCTCATGGCCGCCATTTTTGTAGTCCTAACGGATCTCGTGGCTCTCCGTGAATAAAGTTCAGTTGGTTGGTATAAAGAGATTAAACACGGTTCTTACCAGCTCTTTCGCTCAGGACCTTAGTCCAATGATATGGGTAGCAATGTTCATCCATTAGGGTTAAGTTTCCTCGTCAGTAAATATTCTTAGATTGCGAAAAAAATTCGAAAAAAGATCGGAAAATGATGTTAATCAAAAGGATTTGTTTATTTACAGTTGCAATTAACGGCGGGACGTTTCGGTTACAAAAAAACCTTCATCAGCCTAGCAATCTTGAGAAAGTACCTGTACGAGCGCTAATTGGTGTGCTTCCAGCATGAAGACCAAAGTGAAAGAGGGAGATGAAAGCGGGGGTTGGGCGGATATACCTTTCACCCCGTGACCTCTAAAGTTGGCGATATCCCGGACGAATTAAAAGTAAAGAAATAAAATTTCCCAAGGGGAAAGGGATTAGAAAAATGTCTAGACCCCAGAGGGGGGCGCAGACCTAAAAAATAATATTAAACTGGATATAAACTAATTGTAAAAAATTGGACCGGAAATGGTTGCATTCAGGGGCCCTCGGAAATTTGAAGAAAAGGTGGTTTGAGCCGGTGAATGGTTGCATTCAGGGACTCCAGGAGTCCAGAAGCTCCTGCGTGAATAATGGAAGCCAATTGTGGGGAAAATGAAGACTACATGAATGAAATGGATGGATGTGAATTTAGGATTAGGCATAAGGCCCGAATGGTTAGGTTTAGAGTAAGGGGAAGGGAAGGTGTTAACCTCCACTAATAAATAATAATAATAACAATCTAATTGGGGGGTCTGTGACTTAGGATTAGGCACGTAGGGATACTGTGCACCAATACAAAAATTGCCACGTCAATGGACTATATTGGACCCGTGGCCGATGTGGACCATAGCGGGTAAAGGGTGATCATCATGGATATCGTGAGTGGTGACATGCTTCGTACAGGCCTTTCAGAAACATCATTTTCCTATAATCATATGTAAGCATATTATGCATTTACACAGTAGGTATACGTGATAGATATTGAAATAAATATAACTATGTCCCAATGTCATGTAGGTGGTGATACTTTACATGAGATGGACATGCAAAATAGAACAAAAAGAAATAAAAATAACTTTAGATAGCGGTGGTGGACACCAGAGTGTTACCTCAATATATAGGAACATATATCACACAGTTATATCACGATGACATGTATGGTAATAATACTTGACATGAAAAGGATGTGGAAAATTGAACAAAATGAAAAAAAATTTAACTTCAAATATAGAGAGGTGACAATGGCAGTGTACAGCCCATCTACATATGTTACTATATCCCAATGTCATGCACGATGGTAATCCTTTACATGAGATGGATATGTGAAATAAAACAAAGAAAAACAAAATTAACTTTGGATTAGTGGTGGTGGACACAAGAGTGTTACCTGAATATATAGAAACATATATTACATGGCTATATCCCAATGACATGTATGGTAATGATACTTTACATGAGATGGAGATGGAAAACTGAAAAAAGAGAAATAAAACAAACTTGAGATATAGAAAGGTAGATGTGACAGTGATCGCTCAGTCTATGTGTCTGACTATATCTCAATGACACGTACGGTGGTAATACTGTACATGCAATGGACATGGAAAAGTGAAAAAAGAGAAATAAAAGTAACTTCAGGTTTGAGGTGGTAGACACAAAAGTGTTCCCTCGTAACCAACATGACTAAGACACTACCCGGGGAGACCGCCGGATAATGTCACTCGATGTGGAAATAAATATTATGACAAAACATAAAAACAGCACTGACGGGGTTAGGTTAAGAGAGGACAGCAGACAGTCAAAGACTGCCCACTGGTTAGTGTACTCGCTAATATCTATGTATGTAATGATATCTATCTCCTATCAAGGCCTGGTGGTATTAGAGTAGGAATGATGATATTTTTTTATATATTATTTAATAATTATATTATTAATTGTTGTTAGATGTACAGTTTTTAATTTTTGTGTTTGTTTCAACTTGAATTGTAGACACAATATTATTTATAAATATATATATACTATAAGGAGTCTAGTTTTAGTTAGTATATATTGTATCTAATTGTTTTTCTAATCTGTAGGAGCTGTGGGCTTGTCTAAAAGAAGACCAAGAGCACCCTCTGGTGGATGAAACCTGGCACAGCACTCCCATAATAACTCCAAAATCCTCCTGTACAATACAGAAATTGGAGAATTGTTCTTGTCATTGAAAGGTGTTTTTGACCGACTATGTGTAATGGTCTATCTTAGTCTAACTATCAGACTGGACACATCCATCGTAAATAGACATATAGTGGAATGCGCAGTAGTTGGATCTTATAGAAAAGATAATAGGCGTCAATTTTGTAGCTGAATTGCATAGTCAAATAGGTGTCTATTTTGTAGCTGGATTACATTCTAGAATAGGATGCACTTATGTCTCCACAGAATGTAAGTTGGGAGATACATAAAGTATCCGTGATAAAACTCCACATGTAAAAGTAACCTATGGCAGATGAAGATTAAGTTAAGGCAAGTAGGTAAACGGTTAGGACTGGGGAGGTATGTGGTGATGTTAAAGAGGTATAAACACATCCTATATAGCAAGGCATAGATAGACAGTACTAGGGGTAAGTGGCCAAACAGAAGAGGTCATGACAGGTCCTATAATGGATGATCATCATGGGGAATGTAGTAAGACGTCAACAATATTGTCTACACGTATTGCCCGATAAGGATTCATAATAGTGTAATGGACATATATATATTTTCATACTTAACCTAACATATCCTCTCAATAAAGCATTCCCTTGTAAGAACCCGACACGAACACATAACTGCAGAAGCATGCCTATTCCCTCCCACTGCTGAAAATACGAAAGAACATGGATGTGCTGAACTCTGTATATCCACTAAAGTACACTAATCACCCAGTCACAAGCCAAGCCTGTAAGGTGTAAACAAAATATGACAGTCTTGCTCATAGGCCCAAGAAAGTGGGATTGAATGTGATGGTGGTAATATTCTAGTAATAATAGTGCTTAAGGTCAAATATTGAGCGATGGTAATAATGATATAGTAATAATAGTGCTTAGAGTCGAATTATGAGCTAACCTCCAGGAATAAGAAGAGGGGAATAAAACCCTTAAATGGAAAAACAGCTGAGAGGCATAACGTCTTCTAAATAGGATATACCTCTATAACAGTAATTAAGGCTCTTTAAGGCAAATGGAGGTGTTCTGATTCTAATATGGGTCTGACAGGTATATAGATTTCACATGTGATGGTGATAATATTCTAGTGATAATAGTGTTAGAGTCAATATTAAGCGATAGTAATCATAATATAGTAATAATAGTGTTTAGGGTCAAATTATGAGCTAGCCTCCAGGAATAAGGGGAGGGGAATAAAAACCTTAAATGGAAAAACAGCTGAAAGGCATGACGTCATCTAAATAGGCTACCCCTCTATGACAGTGATTTACGCCCTTTAAGGCAATGGAGGTGTTCTATTTCTAATATAGGTATGACAGGTATATGAATTTCACAGTCCCAATGTAAAACCTGGATTCCCCCGATGGGGTTAAGCCAAGCAGAAGGAGGAGGGATAGATATCTTCAGTGGAGAAACAGCTGGTAGGCATGACGTAGTCTCCAAGTAGAATGTCCCTCTGTGGTGGTATTGCAAACCTGGCAGGACAAGTGGAGGTCTTCTTCTTCTCATCTGGAACTTCAGTAGAGAAGCCGTAGGTAGGAATGACGTCATCTCCAGGTAAGTTGTCCCTCTGTGGTGGTGATGCAAACCTTGTCGGGCAGGTGGAGGTATTCATGGCAGTGGTCGTCATTACACAGTATGGAGTGATGTTAGGACCTCGGTGCTTGCCATAGCGCAGGTTCGTGCCCAAGATTTGGGTAATCGTACCTGGTTCCGGGATTGTCCGGTGAAGGACAAGATCTTCCAAGGCCCCATCTGACCACTGGCGCGTAAAATGGCGCACATTCAGCCTCGCGGCCGCCGCCATTTTTGTAGTTTTTGCGGACCTCATGGCCGCCATTTTTGTAGTCCTAACGGATCTCGTGGCTCTCCGTGAATAAAGTTCAGTTGGTTGGTATAAAGAGATTAAACACGGTTCTTACCAGCTCTTTCGCTCAGGACCTTAGTCCAATGATATGGGTAGCAATGTTCATCCATTAGGGTTAAGTTTCCTCGTCAGTAAATATTCTTAGATTGCGAAAAAAATTCGAAAAAAGATCGGAAAATGATGTTAATCAAAAGGATTTGTTTATTTACAGTTGCAATTAACGGCGGGACGTTTCGGTTACAAAAAAACCTTCATCAGCCTAGCAATCTTGAGAAAGTACCTGTACGAGCGCTAATTGGTGTGCTTCCAGCATGAAGACCAAAGTGAAAGAGGGAGATGAAAGCGGGGGTTGGGCGGATATACCTTTCACCCCGTGACCTCTAAAGTTGGCGATATCCCGGACGAATTAAAAGTAAAGAAATAAAATTTCCCAAGGGGAAAGGGATTAGAAAAATGTCTAGACCCCAGAGGGGGGCGCAGACCTAAAAAATAATATTAAACTGGATATAAACTAATTGTAAAAAATTGGACCGGAAATGGTTGCATTCAGGGGCCCTCGGAAATTTGAAGAAAAGGTGGTTTGAGCCGGTGAATGGTTGCATTCAGGGACTCCAGGAGTCCAGAAGCTCCTGCGTGAATAATGGAAGCCAATTGTGGGGAAAATGAAGACTACATGAATGAAATGGATGGATGTGAATTTAGGATTAGGCATAAGGCCCGAATGGTTAGGTTTAGAGTAAGGGGAAGGGAAGGTGTTAACCTCCACTAATAAATAATAATAATAACAATCTAATTGGGGGGTCTGTGACTTAGGATTAGGCACGTAGGGATACTGTGCACCAATACAAAAATTGCCACGTCAATGGACTATATTGGACCCGTGGCCGATGTGGACCATAGCGGGTAAAGGGTGATCATCATGGATATCGTGAGTGGTGACATGCTTCGTACAGGCCTTTCAGAAACATCATTTTCCTATAATCATATGTAAGCATATTATGCATTTACACAGTAGGTATACGTGATAGATATTGAAATAAATATAACTATGTCCCAATGTCATGTAGGTGGTGATACTTTACATGAGATGGACATGCAAAATAGAACAAAAAGAAATAAAAATAACTTTAGATAGCGGTGGTGGACACCAGAGTGTTACCTCAATATATAGGAACATATATCACACAGTTATATCACGATGACATGTATGGTAATAATACTTGACATGAAAAGGATGTGGAAAATTGAACAAAATGAAAAAAAATTTAACTTCAAATATAGAGAGGTGACAATGGCAGTGTACAGCCCATCTACATATGTTACTATATCCCAATGTCATGCACGATGGTAATCCTTTACATGAGATGGATATGTGAAATAAAACAAAGAAAAACAAAATTAACTTTGGATTAGTGGTGGTGGACACAAGAGTGTTACCTGAATATATAGAAACATATATTACATGGCTATATCCCAATGACATGTATGGTAATGATACTTTACATGAGATGGAGATGGAAAACTGAAAAAAGAGAAATAAAACAAACTTGAGATATAGAAAGGTAGATGTGACAGTGATCGCTCAGTCTATGTGTCTGACTATATCTCAATGACACGTACGGTGGTAATACTGTACATGCAATGGACATGGAAAAGTGAAAAAAGAGAAATAAAAGTAACTTCAGGTTTGAGGTGGTAGACACAAAAGTGTTCCCTCGTAACCAACATGACTAAGACACTACCCGGGGAGACCGCCGGATAATGTCACTCGATGTGGAAATAAATATTATGACAAAACATAAAAACAGCACTGACGGGGTTAGGTTAAGAGAGGACAGCAGACAGTCAAAGACTGCCCACTGGTTAGTGTACTCGCTAATATCTATGTATGTAATGATATCTATCTCCTATCAAGGCCTGGTGGTATTAGAGTAGGAATGATGATATTTTTTTATATATTATTTAATAATTATATTATTAATTGTTGTTAGATGTACAGTTTTTAATTTTTGTGTTTGTTTCAACTTGAATTGTAGACACAATATTATTTATAAATATATATATACTATAAGGAGTCTAGTTTTAGTTAGTATATATTGTATCTAATTGTTTTTCTAATCTGTAGGAGCTGTGGGCTTGTCTAAAAGAAGACCAAGAGCACCCTCTGGTGGATGAAACCTGGCACAGCACTCCCATAATAACTCCAAAATCCTCCTGTACAATACAGAAATTGGAGAATTGTTCTTGTCATTGAAAGGTGTTTTTGACCGACTATGTGTAATGGTCTATCTTAGTCTAACTATCAGACTGGACACATCCATCGTAAATAGACATATAGTGGAATGCGCAGTAGTTGGATCTTATAGAAAAGATAATAGGCGTCAATTTTGTAGCTGAATTGCATAGTCAAATAGGTGTCTATTTTGTAGCTGGATTACATTCTAGAATAGGATGCACTTATGTCTCCACAGAATGTAAGTTGGGAGATACATAAAGTATCCGTGATAAAACTCCACATGTAAAAGTAACCTATGGCAGATGAAGATTAAGTTAAGGCAAGTAGGTAAACGGTTAGGACTGGGGAGGTATGTGGTGATGTTAAAGAGGTATAAACACATCCTATATAGCAAGGCATAGATAGACAGTACTAGGGGTAAGTGGCCAAACAGAAGAGGTCATGACAGGTCCTATAATGGATGATCATCATGGGGAATGTAGTAAGACGTCAACAATATTGTCTACACGTATTGCCCGATAAGGATTCATAATAGTGTAATGGACATATATATATTTTCATACTTAACCTAACATATCCTCTCAATAAAGCATTCCCTTGTAAGAACCCGACACGAACACATAACTGCAGAAGCATGCCTATTCCCTCCCACTGCTGAAAATACGAAAGAACATGGATGTGCTGAACTCTGTATATCCACTAAAGTACACTAATCACCCAGTCACAAGCCAAGCCTGTAAGGTGTAAACAAAATATGACAGTCTTGCTCATAGGCCCAAGAAAGTGGGATTGAATGTGATGGTGGTAATATTCTAGTAATAATAGTGCTTAAGGTCAAATATTGAGCGATGGTAATAATGATATAGTAATAATAGTGCTTAGAGTCGAATTATGAGCTAACCTCCAGGAATAAGAAGAGGGGAATAAAACCCTTAAATGGAAAAACAGCTGAGAGGCATAACGTCTTCTAAATAGGATATACCTCTATAACAGTAATTAAGGCTCTTTAAGGCAAATGGAGGTGTTCTGATTCTAATATGGGTCTGACAGGTATATAGATTTCACATGTGATGGTGATAATATTCTAGTGATAATAGTGTTAGAGTCAATATTAAGCGATAGTAATCATAATATAGTAATAATAGTGTTTAGGGTCAAATTATGAGCTAGCCTCCAGGAATAAGGGGAGGGGAATAAAAACCTTAAATGGAAAAACAGCTGAAAGGCATGACGTCATCTAAATAGGCTACCCCTCTATGACAGTGATTTACGCCCTTTAAGGCAATGGAGGTGTTCTATTTCTAATATAGGTATGACAGGTATATGAATTTCACAGTCCCAATGTAAAACCTGGATTCCCCCGATGGGGTTAAGCCAAGCAGAAGGAGGAGGGATAGATATCTTCAGTGGAGAAACAGCTGGTAGGCATGACGTAGTCTCCAAGTAGAATGTCCCTCTGTGGTGGTATTGCAAACCTGGCAGGACAAGTGGAGGTCTTCTTCTTCTCATCTGGAACTTCAGTAGAGAAGCCGTAGGTAGGAATGACGTCATCTCCAGGTAAGTTGTCCCTCTGTGGTGGTGATGCAAACCTTGTCGGGCAGGTGGAGGTATTCATGGCAGTGGTCGTCATTACACAGTATGGAGTGATGTTAGGACCTCGGTGCTTGCCATAGCGCAGGTTCGTGCCCAAGATTTGGGTAATCGTACCTGGTTCCGGGATTGTCCGGTGAAGGACAAGATCTTCCAAGGCCCCATCTGACCACTGGCGCGTAAAATGGCGCACATTCAGCCTCGCGGCCGCCGCCATTTTTGTAGTTTTTGCGGACCTCATGGCCGCCATTTTTGTAGTCCTAACGGATCTCGTGGCTCTCCGTGAATAAAGTTCAGTTGGTTGGTATAAAGAGATTAAACACGGTTCTTACCAGCTCTTTCGCTCAGGACCTTAGTCCAATGATATGGGTAGCAATGTTCATCCATTAGGGTTAAGTTTCCTCGTCAGTAAATATTCTTAGATTGCGAAAAAAATTCGAAAAAAGATCGGAAAATGATGTTAATCAAAAGGATTTGTTTATTTACAGTTGCAATTAACGGCGGGACGTTTCGGTTACAAAAAAACCTTCATCAGCCTAGCAATCTTGAGAAAGTACCTGTACGAGCGCTAATTGGTGTGCTTCCAGCATGAAGACCAAAGTGAAAGAGGGAGATGAAAGCGGGGGTTGGGCGGATATACCTTTCACCCCGTGACCTCTAAAGTTGGCGATATCCCGGACGAATTAAAAGTAAAGAAATAAAATTTCCCAAGGGGAAAGGGATTAGAAAAATGTCTAGACCCCAGAGGGGGGCGCAGACCTAAAAAATAATATTAAACTGGATATAAACTAATTGTAAAAAATTGGACCGGAAATGGTTGCATTCAGGGGCCCTCGGAAATTTGAAGAAAAGGTGGTTTGAGCCGGTGAATGGTTGCATTCAGGGACTCCAGGAGTCCAGAAGCTCCTGCGTGAATAATGGAAGCCAATTGTGGGGAAAATGAAGACTACATGAATGAAATGGATGGATGTGAATTTAGGATTAGGCATAAGGCCCGAATGGTTAGGTTTAGAGTAAGGGGAAGGGAAGGTGTTAACCTCCACTAATAAATAATAATAATAACAATCTAATTGGGGGGTCTGTGACTTAGGATTAGGCACGTAGGGATACTGTGCACCAATACAAAAATTGCCACGTCAATGGACTATATTGGACCCGTGGCCGATGTGGACCATAGCGGGTAAAGGGTGATCATCATGGATATCGTGAGTGGTGACATGCTTCGTACAGGCCTTTCAGAAACATCATTTTCCTATAATCATATGTAAGCATATTATGCATTTACACAGTAGGTATACGTGATAGATATTGAAATAAATATAACTATGTCCCAATGTCATGTAGGTGGTGATACTTTACATGAGATGGACATGCAAAATAGAACAAAAAGAAATAAAAATAACTTTAGATAGCGGTGGTGGACACCAGAGTGTTACCTCAATATATAGGAACATATATCACACAGTTATATCACGATGACATGTATGGTAATAATACTTGACATGAAAAGGATGTGGAAAATTGAACAAAATGAAAAAAAATTTAACTTCAAATATAGAGAGGTGACAATGGCAGTGTACAGCCCATCTACATATGTTACTATATCCCAATGTCATGCACGATGGTAATCCTTTACATGAGATGGATATGTGAAATAAAACAAAGAAAAACAAAATTAACTTTGGATTAGTGGTGGTGGACACAAGAGTGTTACCTGAATATATAGAAACATATATTACATGGCTATATCCCAATGACATGTATGGTAATGATACTTTACATGAGATGGAGATGGAAAACTGAAAAAAGAGAAATAAAACAAACTTGAGATATAGAAAGGTAGATGTGACAGTGATCGCTCAGTCTATGTGTCTGACTATATCTCAATGACACGTACGGTGGTAATACTGTACATGCAATGGACATGGAAAAGTGAAAAAAGAGAAATAAAAGTAACTTCAGGTTTGAGGTGGTAGACACAAAAGTGTTCCCTCGTAACCAACATGACTAAGACACTACCCGGGGAGACCGCCGGATAATGTCACTCGATGTGGAAATAAATATTATGACAAAACATAAAAACAGCACTGACGGGGTTAGGTTAAGAGAGGACAGCAGACAGTCAAAGACTGCCCACTGGTTAGTGTACTCGCTAATATCTATGTATGTAATGATATCTATCTCCTATCAAGGCCTGGTGGTATTAGAGTAGGAATGATGATATTTTTTTATATATTATTTAATAATTATATTATTAATTGTTGTTAGATGTACAGTTTTTAATTTTTGTGTTTGTTTCAACTTGAATTGTAGACACAATATTATTTATAAATATATATATACTATAAGGAGTCTAGTTTTAGTTAGTATATATTGTATCTAATTGTTTTTCTAATCTGTAGGAGCTGTGGGCTTGTCTAAAAGAAGACCAAGAGCACCCTCTGGTGGATGAAACCTGGCACAGCACTCCCATAATAACTCCAAAATCCTCCTGTACAATACAGAAATTGGAGAATTGTTCTTGTCATTGAAAGGTGTTTTTGACCGACTATGTGTAATGGTCTATCTTAGTCTAACTATCAGACTGGACACATCCATCGTAAATAGACATATAGTGGAATGCGCAGTAGTTGGATCTTATAGAAAAGATAATAGGCGTCAATTTTGTAGCTGAATTGCATAGTCAAATAGGTGTCTATTTTGTAGCTGGATTACATTCTAGAATAGGATGCACTTATGTCTCCACAGAATGTAAGTTGGGAGATACATAAAGTATCCGTGATAAAACTCCACATGTAAAAGTAACCTATGGCAGATGAAGATTAAGTTAAGGCAAGTAGGTAAACGGTTAGGACTGGGGAGGTATGTGGTGATGTTAAAGAGGTATAAACACATCCTATATAGCAAGGCATAGATAGACAGTACTAGGGGTAAGTGGCCAAACAGAAGAGGTCATGACAGGTCCTATAATGGATGATCATCATGGGGAATGTAGTAAGACGTCAACAATATTGTCTACACGTATTGCCCGATAAGGATTCATAATAGTGTAATGGACATATATATATTTTCATACTTAACCTAACATATCCTCTCAATAAAGCATTCCCTTGTAAGAACCCGACACGAACACATAACTGCAGAAGCATGCCTATTCCCTCCCACTGCTGAAAATACGAAAGAACATGGATGTGCTGAACTCTGTATATCCACTAAAGTACACTAATCACCCAGTCACAAGCCAAGCCTGTAAGGTGTAAACAAAATATGACAGTCTTGCTCATAGGCCCAAGAAAGTGGGATTGAATGTGATGGTGGTAATATTCTAGTAATAATAGTGCTTAAGGTCAAATATTGAGCGATGGTAATAATGATATAGTAATAATAGTGCTTAGAGTCGAATTATGAGCTAACCTCCAGGAATAAGAAGAGGGGAATAAAACCCTTAAATGGAAAAACAGCTGAGAGGCATAACGTCTTCTAAATAGGATATACCTCTATAACAGTAATTAAGGCTCTTTAAGGCAAATGGAGGTGTTCTGATTCTAATATGGGTCTGACAGGTATATAGATTTCACATGTGATGGTGATAATATTCTAGTGATAATAGTGTTAGAGTCAATATTAAGCGATAGTAATCATAATATAGTAATAATAGTGTTTAGGGTCAAATTATGAGCTAGCCTCCAGGAATAAGGGGAGGGGAATAAAAACCTTAAATGGAAAAACAGCTGAAAGGCATGACGTCATCTAAATAGGCTACCCCTCTATGACAGTGATTTACGCCCTTTAAGGCAATGGAGGTGTTCTATTTCTAATATAGGTATGACAGGTATATGAATTTCACAGTCCCAATGTAAAACCTGGATTCCCCCGATGGGGTTAAGCCAAGCAGAAGGAGGAGGGATAGATATCTTCAGTGGAGAAACAGCTGGTAGGCATGACGTAGTCTCCAAGTAGAATGTCCCTCTGTGGTGGTATTGCAAACCTGGCAGGACAAGTGGAGGTCTTCTTCTTCTCATCTGGAACTTCAGTAGAGAAGCCGTAGGTAGGAATGACGTCATCTCCAGGTAAGTTGTCCCTCTGTGGTGGTGATGCAAACCTTGTCGGGCAGGTGGAGGTATTCATGGCAGTGGTCGTCATTACACAGTATGGAGTGATGTTAGGACCTCGGTGCTTGCCATAGCGCAGGTTCGTGCCCAAGATTTGGGTAATCGTACCTGGTTCCGGGATTGTCCGGTGAAGGACAAGATCTTCCAAGGCCCCATCTGACCACTGGCGCGTAAAATGGCGCACATTCAGCCTCGCGGCCGCCGCCATTTTTGTAGTTTTTGCGGACCTCATGGCCGCCATTTTTGTAGTCCTAACGGATCTCGTGGCTCTCCGTGAATAAAGTTCAGTTGGTTGGTATAAAGAGATTAAACACGGTTCTTACCAGCTCTTTCGCTCAGGACCTTAGTCCAATGATATGGGTAGCAATGTTCATCCATTAGGGTTAAGTTTCCTCGTCAGTAAATATTCTTAGATTGCGAAAAAAATTCGAAAAAAGATCGGAAAATGATGTTAATCAAAAGGATTTGTTTATTTACAGTTGCAATTAACGGCGGGACGTTTCGGTTACAAAAAAACCTTCATCAGCCTAGCAATCTTGAGAAAGTACCTGTACGAGCGCTAATTGGTGTGCTTCCAGCATGAAGACCAAAGTGAAAGAGGGAGATGAAAGCGGGGGTTGGGCGGATATACCTTTCACCCCGTGACCTCTAAAGTTGGCGATATCCCGGACGAATTAAAAGTAAAGAAATAAAATTTCCCAAGGGGAAAGGGATTAGAAAAATGTCTAGACCCCAGAGGGGGGCGCAGACCTAAAAAATAATATTAAACTGGATATAAACTAATTGTAAAAAATTGGACCGGAAATGGTTGCATTCAGGGGCCCTCGGAAATTTGAAGAAAAGGTGGTTTGAGCCGGTGAATGGTTGCATTCAGGGACTCCAGGAGTCCAGAAGCTCCTGCGTGAATAATGGAAGCCAATTGTGGGGAAAATGAAGACTACATGAATGAAATGGATGGATGTGAATTTAGGATTAGGCATAAGGCCCGAATGGTTAGGTTTAGAGTAAGGGGAAGGGAAGGTGTTAACCTCCACTAATAAATAATAATAATAACAATCTAATTGGGGGGTCTGTGACTTAGGATTAGGCACGTAGGGATACTGTGCACCAATACAAAAATTGCCACGTCAATGGACTATATTGGACCCGTGGCCGATGTGGACCATAGCGGGTAAAGGGTGATCATCATGGATATCGTGAGTGGTGACATGCTTCGTACAGGCCTTTCAGAAACATCATTTTCCTATAATCATATGTAAGCATATTATGCATTTACACAGTAGGTATACGTGATAGATATTGAAATAAATATAACTATGTCCCAATGTCATGTAGGTGGTGATACTTTACATGAGATGGACATGCAAAATAGAACAAAAAGAAATAAAAATAACTTTAGATAGCGGTGGTGGACACCAGAGTGTTACCTCAATATATAGGAACATATATCACACAGTTATATCACGATGACATGTATGGTAATAATACTTGACATGAAAAGGATGTGGAAAATTGAACAAAATGAAAAAAAATTTAACTTCAAATATAGAGAGGTGACAATGGCAGTGTACAGCCCATCTACATATGTTACTATATCCCAATGTCATGCACGATGGTAATCCTTTACATGAGATGGATATGTGAAATAAAACAAAGAAAAACAAAATTAACTTTGGATTAGTGGTGGTGGACACAAGAGTGTTACCTGAATATATAGAAACATATATTACATGGCTATATCCCAATGACATGTATGGTAATGATACTTTACATGAGATGGAGATGGAAAACTGAAAAAAGAGAAATAAAACAAACTTGAGATATAGAAAGGTAGATGTGACAGTGATCGCTCAGTCTATGTGTCTGACTATATCTCAATGACACGTACGGTGGTAATACTGTACATGCAATGGACATGGAAAAGTGAAAAAAGAGAAATAAAAGTAACTTCAGGTTTGAGGTGGTAGACACAAAAGTGTTCCCTCGTAACCAACATGACTAAGACACTACCCGGGGAGACCGCCGGATAATGTCACTCGATGTGGAAATAAATATTATGACAAAACATAAAAACAGCACTGACGGGGTTAGGTTAAGAGAGGACAGCAGACAGTCAAAGACTGCCCACTGGTTAGTGTACTCGCTAATATCTATGTATGTAATGATATCTATCTCCTATCAAGGCCTGGTGGTATTAGAGTAGGAATGATGATATTTTTTTATATATTATTTAATAATTATATTATTAATTGTTGTTAGATGTACAGTTTTTAATTTTTGTGTTTGTTTCAACTTGAATTGTAGACACAATATTATTTATAAATATATATATACTATAAGGAGTCTAGTTTTAGTTAGTATATATTGTATCTAATTGTTTTTCTAATCTGTAGGAGCTGTGGGCTTGTCTAAAAGAAGACCAAGAGCACCCTCTGGTGGATGAAACCTGGCACAGCACTCCCATAATAACTCCAAAATCCTCCTGTACAATACAGAAATTGGAGAATTGTTCTTGTCATTGAAAGGTGTTTTTGACCGACTATGTGTAATGGTCTATCTTAGTCTAACTATCAGACTGGACACATCCATCGTAAATAGACATATAGTGGAATGCGCAGTAGTTGGATCTTATAGAAAAGATAATAGGCGTCAATTTTGTAGCTGAATTGCATAGTCAAATAGGTGTCTATTTTGTAGCTGGATTACATTCTAGAATAGGATGCACTTATGTCTCCACAGAATGTAAGTTGGGAGATACATAAAGTATCCGTGATAAAACTCCACATGTAAAAGTAACCTATGGCAGATGAAGATTAAGTTAAGGCAAGTAGGTAAACGGTTAGGACTGGGGAGGTATGTGGTGATGTTAAAGAGGTATAAACACATCCTATATAGCAAGGCATAGATAGACAGTACTAGGGGTAAGTGGCCAAACAGAAGAGGTCATGACAGGTCCTATAATGGATGATCATCATGGGGAATGTAGTAAGACGTCAACAATATTGTCTACACGTATTGCCCGATAAGGATTCATAATAGTGTAATGGACATATATATATTTTCATACTTAACCTAACATATCCTCTCAATAAAGCATTCCCTTGTAAGAACCCGACACGAACACATAACTGCAGAAGCATGCCTATTCCCTCCCACTGCTGAAAATACGAAAGAACATGGATGTGCTGAACTCTGTATATCCACTAAAGTACACTAATCACCCAGTCACAAGCCAAGCCTGTAAGGTGTAAACAAAATATGACAGTCTTGCTCATAGGCCCAAGAAAGTGGGATTGAATGTGATGGTGGTAATATTCTAGTAATAATAGTGCTTAAGGTCAAATATTGAGCGATGGTAATAATGATATAGTAATAATAGTGCTTAGAGTCGAATTATGAGCTAACCTCCAGGAATAAGAAGAGGGGAATAAAACCCTTAAATGGAAAAACAGCTGAGAGGCATAACGTCTTCTAAATAGGATATACCTCTATAACAGTAATTAAGGCTCTTTAAGGCAAATGGAGGTGTTCTGATTCTAATATGGGTCTGACAGGTATATAGATTTCACATGTGATGGTGATAATATTCTAGTGATAATAGTGTTAGAGTCAATATTAAGCGATAGTAATCATAATATAGTAATAATAGTGTTTAGGGTCAAATTATGAGCTAGCCTCCAGGAATAAGGGGAGGGGAATAAAAACCTTAAATGGAAAAACAGCTGAAAGGCATGACGTCATCTAAATAGGCTACCCCTCTATGACAGTGATTTACGCCCTTTAAGGCAATGGAGGTGTTCTATTTCTAATATAGGTATGACAGGTATATGAATTTCACAGTCCCAATGTAAAACCTGGATTCCCCCGATGGGGTTAAGCCAAGCAGAAGGAGGAGGGATAGATATCTTCAGTGGAGAAACAGCTGGTAGGCATGACGTAGTCTCCAAGTAGAATGTCCCTCTGTGGTGGTATTGCAAACCTGGCAGGACAAGTGGAGGTCTTCTTCTTCTCATCTGGAACTTCAGTAGAGAAGCCGTAGGTAGGAATGACGTCATCTCCAGGTAAGTTGTCCCTCTGTGGTGGTGATGCAAACCTTGTCGGGCAGGTGGAGGTATTCATGGCAGTGGTCGTCATTACACAGTATGGAGTGATGTTAGGACCTCGGTGCTTGCCATAGCGCAGGTTCGTGCCCAAGATTTGGGTAATCGTACCTGGTTCCGGGATTGTCCGGTGAAGGACAAGATCTTCCAAGGCCCCATCTGACCACTGGCGCGTAAAATGGCGCACATTCAGCCTCGCGGCCGCCGCCATTTTTGTAGTTTTTGCGGACCTCATGGCCGCCATTTTTGTAGTCCTAACGGATCTCGTGGCTCTCCGTGAATAAAGTTCAGTTGGTTGGTATAAAGAGATTAAACACGGTTCTTACCAGCTCTTTCGCTCAGGACCTTAGTCCAATGATATGGGTAGCAATGTTCATCCATTAGGGTTAAGTTTCCTCGTCAGTAAATATTCTTAGATTGCGAAAAAAATTCGAAAAAAGATCGGAAAATGATGTTAATCAAAAGGATTTGTTTATTTACAGTTGCAATTAACGGCGGGACGTTTCGGTTACAAAAAAACCTTCATCAGCCTAGCAATCTTGAGAAAGTACCTGTACGAGCGCTAATTGGTGTGCTTCCAGCATGAAGACCAAAGTGAAAGAGGGAGATGAAAGCGGGGGTTGGGCGGATATACCTTTCACCCCGTGACCTCTAAAGTTGGCGATATCCCGGACGAATTAAAAGTAAAGAAATAAAATTTCCCAAGGGGAAAGGGATTAGAAAAATGTCTAGACCCCAGAGGGGGGCGCAGACCTAAAAAATAATATTAAACTGGATATAAACTAATTGTAAAAAATTGGACCGGAAATGGTTGCATTCAGGGGCCCTCGGAAATTTGAAGAAAAGGTGGTTTGAGCCGGTGAATGGTTGCATTCAGGGACTCCAGGAGTCCAGAAGCTCCTGCGTGAATAATGGAAGCCAATTGTGGGGAAAATGAAGACTACATGAATGAAATGGATGGATGTGAATTTAGGATTAGGCATAAGGCCCGAATGGTTAGGTTTAGAGTAAGGGGAAGGGAAGGTGTTAACCTCCACTAATAAATAATAATAATAACAATCTAATTGGGGGGTCTGTGACTTAGGATTAGGCACGTAGGGATACTGTGCACCAATACAAAAATTGCCACGTCAATGGACTATATTGGACCCGTGGCCGATGTGGACCATAGCGGGTAAAGGGTGATCATCATGGATATCGTGAGTGGTGACATGCTTCGTACAGGCCTTTCAGAAACATCATTTTCCTATAATCATATGTAAGCATATTATGCATTTACACAGTAGGTATACGTGATAGATATTGAAATAAATATAACTATGTCCCAATGTCATGTAGGTGGTGATACTTTACATGAGATGGACATGCAAAATAGAACAAAAAGAAATAAAAATAACTTTAGATAGCGGTGGTGGACACCAGAGTGTTACCTCAATATATAGGAACATATATCACACAGTTATATCACGATGACATGTATGGTAATAATACTTGACATGAAAAGGATGTGGAAAATTGAACAAAATGAAAAAAAATTTAACTTCAAATATAGAGAGGTGACAATGGCAGTGTACAGCCCATCTACATATGTTACTATATCCCAATGTCATGCACGATGGTAATCCTTTACATGAGATGGATATGTGAAATAAAACAAAGAAAAACAAAATTAACTTTGGATTAGTGGTGGTGGACACAAGAGTGTTACCTGAATATATAGAAACATATATTACATGGCTATATCCCAATGACATGTATGGTAATGATACTTTACATGAGATGGAGATGGAAAACTGAAAAAAGAGAAATAAAACAAACTTGAGATATAGAAAGGTAGATGTGACAGTGATCGCTCAGTCTATGTGTCTGACTATATCTCAATGACACGTACGGTGGTAATACTGTACATGCAATGGACATGGAAAAGTGAAAAAAGAGAAATAAAAGTAACTTCAGGTTTGAGGTGGTAGACACAAAAGTGTTCCCTCGTAACCAACATGACTAAGACACTACCCGGGGAGACCGCCGGATAATGTCACTCGATGTGGAAATAAATATTATGACAAAACATAAAAACAGCACTGACGGGGTTAGGTTAAGAGAGGACAGCAGACAGTCAAAGACTGCCCACTGGTTAGTGTACTCGCTAATATCTATGTATGTAATGATATCTATCTCCTATCAAGGCCTGGTGGTATTAGAGTAGGAATGATGATATTTTTTTATATATTATTTAATAATTATATTATTAATTGTTGTTAGATGTACAGTTTTTAATTTTTGTGTTTGTTTCAACTTGAATTGTAGACACAATATTATTTATAAATATATATATACTATAAGGAGTCTAGTTTTAGTTAGTATATATTGTATCTAATTGTTTTTCTAATCTGTAGGAGCTGTGGGCTTGTCTAAAAGAAGACCAAGAGCACCCTCTGGTGGATGAAACCTGGCACAGCACTCCCATAATAACTCCAAAATCCTCCTGTACAATACAGAAATTGGAGAATTGTTCTTGTCATTGAAAGGTGTTTTTGACCGACTATGTGTAATGGTCTATCTTAGTCTAACTATCAGACTGGACACATCCATCGTAAATAGACATATAGTGGAATGCGCAGTAGTTGGATCTTATAGAAAAGATAATAGGCGTCAATTTTGTAGCTGAATTGCATAGTCAAATAGGTGTCTATTTTGTAGCTGGATTACATTCTAGAATAGGATGCACTTATGTCTCCACAGAATGTAAGTTGGGAGATACATAAAGTATCCGTGATAAAACTCCACATGTAAAAGTAACCTATGGCAGATGAAGATTAAGTTAAGGCAAGTAGGTAAACGGTTAGGACTGGGGAGGTATGTGGTGATGTTAAAGAGGTATAAACACATCCTATATAGCAAGGCATAGATAGACAGTACTAGGGGTAAGTGGCCAAACAGAAGAGGTCATGACAGGTCCTATAATGGATGATCATCATGGGGAATGTAGTAAGACGTCAACAATATTGTCTACACGTATTGCCCGATAAGGATTCATAATAGTGTAATGGACATATATATATTTTCATACTTAACCTAACATATCCTCTCAATAAAGCATTCCCTTGTAAGAACCCGACACGAACACATAACTGCAGAAGCATGCCTATTCCCTCCCACTGCTGAAAATACGAAAGAACATGGATGTGCTGAACTCTGTATATCCACTAAAGTACACTAATCACCCAGTCACAAGCCAAGCCTGTAAGGTGTAAACAAAATATGACAGTCTTGCTCATAGGCCCAAGAAAGTGGGATTGAATGTGATGGTGGTAATATTCTAGTAATAATAGTGCTTAAGGTCAAATATTGAGCGATGGTAATAATGATATAGTAATAATAGTGCTTAGAGTCGAATTATGAGCTAACCTCCAGGAATAAGAAGAGGGGAATAAAACCCTTAAATGGAAAAACAGCTGAGAGGCATAACGTCTTCTAAATAGGATATACCTCTATAACAGTAATTAAGGCTCTTTAAGGCAAATGGAGGTGTTCTGATTCTAATATGGGTCTGACAGGTATATAGATTTCACATGTGATGGTGATAATATTCTAGTGATAATAGTGTTAGAGTCAATATTAAGCGATAGTAATCATAATATAGTAATAATAGTGTTTAGGGTCAAATTATGAGCTAGCCTCCAGGAATAAGGGGAGGGGAATAAAAACCTTAAATGGAAAAACAGCTGAAAGGCATGACGTCATCTAAATAGGCTACCCCTCTATGACAGTGATTTACGCCCTTTAAGGCAATGGAGGTGTTCTATTTCTAATATAGGTATGACAGGTATATGAATTTCACAGTCCCAATGTAAAACCTGGATTCCCCCGATGGGGTTAAGCCAAGCAGAAGGAGGAGGGATAGATATCTTCAGTGGAGAAACAGCTGGTAGGCATGACGTAGTCTCCAAGTAGAATGTCCCTCTGTGGTGGTATTGCAAACCTGGCAGGACAAGTGGAGGTCTTCTTCTTCTCATCTGGAACTTCAGTAGAGAAGCCGTAGGTAGGAATGACGTCATCTCCAGGTAAGTTGTCCCTCTGTGGTGGTGATGCAAACCTTGTCGGGCAGGTGGAGGTATTCATGGCAGTGGTCGTCATTACACAGTATGGAGTGATGTTAGGACCTCGGTGCTTGCCATAGCGCAGGTTCGTGCCCAAGATTTGGGTAATCGTACCTGGTTCCGGGATTGTCCGGTGAAGGACAAGATCTTCCAAGGCCCCATCTGACCACTGGCGCGTAAAATGGCGCACATTCAGCCTCGCGGCCGCCGCCATTTTTGTAGTTTTTGCGGACCTCATGGCCGCCATTTTTGTAGTCCTAACGGATCTCGTGGCTCTCCGTGAATAAAGTTCAGTTGGTTGGTATAAAGAGATTAAACACGGTTCTTACCAGCTCTTTCGCTCAGGACCTTAGTCCAATGATATGGGTAGCAATGTTCATCCATTAGGGTTAAGTTTCCTCGTCAGTAAATATTCTTAGATTGCGAAAAAAATTCGAAAAAAGATCGGAAAATGATGTTAATCAAAAGGATTTGTTTATTTACAGTTGCAATTAACGGCGGGACGTTTCGGTTACAAAAAAACCTTCATCAGCCTAGCAATCTTGAGAAAGTACCTGTACGAGCGCTAATTGGTGTGCTTCCAGCATGAAGACCAAAGTGAAAGAGGGAGATGAAAGCGGGGGTTGGGCGGATATACCTTTCACCCCGTGACCTCTAAAGTTGGCGATATCCCGGACGAATTAAAAGTAAAGAAATAAAATTTCCCAAGGGGAAAGGGATTAGAAAAATGTCTAGACCCCAGAGGGGGGCGCAGACCTAAAAAATAATATTAAACTGGATATAAACTAATTGTAAAAAATTGGACCGGAAATGGTTGCATTCAGGGGCCCTCGGAAATTTGAAGAAAAGGTGGTTTGAGCCGGTGAATGGTTGCATTCAGGGACTCCAGGAGTCCAGAAGCTCCTGCGTGAATAATGGAAGCCAATAGTGGGGAAAATGAAGACTATATGAGTGAAATGGATGGATGTGAATTTAGGATTAGGCATAAGGCCCGAATGGTTAGGTTTAGAGTAAGGGGAAGGGAAGGTGTTAACCTCCACTAATAAATAATAATAATAACAATCTAATTGGGGGGTCTGTGACTTAGGATTAGGCACGTAGGGATACTGTGCACCAATACAAAAATTGCCACGTCAATGGACTATATTGGACCCGTGGCCGATGTGGACCATAGCGGGTAGAGGATGATCATCATGGATATCGTGAGTGGTGACATGCTTCGTACAGGCCTTTCAGAAACATCATTTTCCTATAGTCATATGTAAGCATATTATGCATTTACACAGTAGGTATACGTGATAGATATTGAAATAAATATAACTATGTCCCAATGTCATGTAGGTGGTGATACTTTACATGAGATGGACATGCAAAATAGAACAAAAAGAAATAAAAATAACTTTAGATAGCGGTGGTGGACACCAGAGTGTTACCTCAATATATAGGAACATATATCACACAGTTATATCACGATGACATGTATGGTAATAATACTTGACATGAAAAGGATGTGGAAAACTGAACAAAATGAAAAAAAATTAACTTCAAATATAGAGAGGTGACAATGGCAGTGTACAGCCCATCTACATATGTTACTATATCCCAATGTCATGCACGATGGTAATCCTTTACATGAGATGGATATGTGAAATAGAACAAAGAAAAACAAAATTAACTTTGGATTAGTGGTGGTGGACACAAGAGTGTTACCTGAATATATAGAAACATATATTACATAGCTATATCCCAATGACATGTATGGTAATGATACTTTACATGAGATGGAGATGGAAAACTGAAAAAAGAGAAATAAAACAAACTTGAGATATAGAAAGGTAGATGTGACAGTGATCGCTCAATCTATGTGTCTGACTATATCTCAATGACACGTACGGTGGTAATACTGTACATGCAATGGACATGGAAAAGTGAAAAAAGAGAAATAAAAGTAACTTCAGGTTTGAGGTGGTAGACACAAAAGTGTTCCCTCGTAACCAACATGACTAAGACACTACCCGGGGAGACCGCCGGATAATGTCACTCGATGTGGAAATAAATATTATGACAAAACATAAAAACAGCACTGACGGGGTTAGGTTAAGAGAGGACAGCAGACAGTCAAAGACTGCCCACTGGTTAGTGTACTCGCTAATATCTATGTATGTAATGATATCTATCTCCTATCAAGGCCTGGTGGTATTAGAGTAGGAATGATGATATTTTTTTATATATTATTTAATAATTATATTATTAATTGTTGTTAGATGTACAGTTTTTAATTTTTGTGTTTGTTTCAACTTGAATTGTAGACACAATATTATTTATAAATATATATATACTATAAGGAGTCTAGTTTTAGTTAGTATATATTGTATCTAATTGTTTTTCTAATCTGTAGGAGCTGTGGGCTTGTCTAAAAGAAGACCAAGAGCACCCTCTGGTGGATGAAACCTGGCACAGCACTCCCATAATAACTCCAAAATCCTCCTGTACAATACAGAAATTGGAGAATTGTTCTTGTCATTGAAAGGTGTTTTTGACCGACTATGTGTAATGGTCTATCTTAGTCTAACTATCAGACTGGACACATCCATCGTAAATAGACATATAGTGGAATGCGCAGTAGTTGGATCTTATAGAAAAGATAATAGGCGTCAATTTTGTAGCTGAATTGCATAGTCAAATAGGTGTCTATTTTGTAGCTGGATTACATTCTAGAATAGGATGCACTTATGTCTCCACAGAATGTAAGTTGGGAGATACATAAAGTATCCGTGATAAAACTCCACATGTAAAAGTAACCTATGGCAGATGGAGATTAAGTTAAGGCAAGTAGGTAAACGGTTAGGACTGGGGAGGTATGTGGTGATGTTAAAGAGGTATAAACACATCCTATATAGCAAGGCATAGATAGACAGTACTAGGGGTAAGTGGCCAAACAGAAGAGGTCATGACAGGTCCTATAATGGATGATCATCATGGGGAATGTAGTAAGACGTCAACAATATTGTCTACACGTATTGCCCGATAAGGATTCATAATAGTGTAATGGACATATATATATTTTCATACTTAACCTAACATATCCTCTCAATAAAGCATTCCCTTGTAAGAACCCGACACGAACACATAACTGCAGAAGCATGCCTATTCCCTCCCACTGCTGAAAATACGAAAGAACATGGATGTGCTGAACTCTATATATCCACTAAAGTACACTAATCACCCAGTCACAAGCCAAGCCTGTAAGGTGTAAACAAAATATGACAGTCTTGCTCATAGGCCCAAGAAAGTGGGATTGAATGTGATGGTGGTAATATTCTAGTAATAATAGTGCTTAAGGTCAAATATTGAGCGATGGTAATAATGATATAGTAATAATAGTGCTTAGAGTCGAATTATGAGCTAACCTCCAGGAATAAGAAGAGGGGAATAAAACCCTTAAATGGAAAAACAGCTGAGAGGCATAACGTCTTCTAAATAGGATATACCTCTATAACAGTAATTAAGGCTCTTTAAGGCAAATGGAGGTGTTCTGATTCTAATATGGGTCTGACAGGTATATAGATTTCACATGTGATGGTGATAATATTCTAGTGATAATAGTGTTAGAGTCAATATTAAGCGATAGTAATCATAATATAGTAATAATAGTGTTTAGGGTCAAATTATGAGCTAGCCTCCAGGAATAAGGGGAGGGGAATAAAAACCTTAAATGGAAAAACAGCTGAAAGGCATGACGTCATCTAAATAGGCTACCCCTCTATGACAGTGATTTACGCCCTTTAAGGCAATGGAGGTGTTCTATTTCTAATATAGGTATGACAGGTATATGAATTTCACAGTCCCAATGTAAAACCTGGATTCCCCCGATGGGGTTAAGCCAAGCAGAAGGAGGAGGGATAGATATCTTCAGTGGAGAAACAGCTGGTAGGCATGACGTAGTCTCCAAGTAGAATGTCCCTCTGTGGTGGTATTGCAAACCTGGCAGGACAAGTGGAGGTCTTCTTCTTCTCATCTGGAACTTCAGTAGAGAAGCCGTAGGTAGGAATGACGTCATCTCCAGGTAAGTTGTCCCTCTGTGGTGGTGATGCAAACCTTGTCGGGCAGGTGGAGGTATTCATGGCAGTGGTCGTCATTACACAGTATGGAGTGATGTTAGGACCTCGGTGCTTGCCATAGCGCAGGTTCGTGCCCAAGATTTGGGTAATCGTACCTGGTTCCGGGATTGTCCGGTGAAGGACAAGATCTTCCAAGGCCCCATCTGACCACTGGCGCGTAAAATGGCGCACATTCAGCCTCGCGGCCGCCGCCATTTTTGTAGTTTTTGCGGACCTCATGGCCGCCATTTTTGTAGTCCTAACGGATCTCGTGGCTCTCCGTGAATAAAGTTCAGTTGGTTGGTATAAAGAGATTAAACACGGTTCTTACCAGCTCTTTCGCTCAGGACCTTAGTCCAATGATATGGGTAGCAATGTTCATCCATTAGGGTTAAGTTTCCTCGTCAGTAAATATTCTTAGATTGCGAAAAAAATTCGAAAAAAGATCGGAAAATGATGTTAATCAAAAGGATTTGTTTATTTACAGTTGCAATTAACGGCGGGACGTTTCGGTTACAAAAAAACCTTCATCAGCCTAGCAATCTTGAGAAAGTACCTGTACGAGCGCTAATTGGTGTGCTTCCAGCATGAAGACCAAAGTGAAAGAGGGAGATGAAAGCGGGGGTTGGGCGGATATACCTTTCACCCCGTGACCTCTAAAGTTGGCGATATCCCGGACGAATTAAAAGTAAAGAAATAAAATTTCCCAAGGGGAAAGGGATTAGAAAAATGTCTAGACCCCAGAGGGGGGCGCAGACCTAAAAAATAATATTAAACTGGATATAAACTAATTGTAAAAAATTGGACCGGAAATGGTTGCATTCAGGGGCCCTCGGAAATTTGAAGAAAAGGTGGTTTGAGCCGGTGAATGGTTGCATTCAGGGACTCCAGGAGTCCAGAAGCTCCTGCGTGAATAATGGAAGCCAATAGTGGGGAAAATGAAGACTATATGAGTGAAATGGATGGATGTGAATTTAGGATTAGGCATAAGGCCCGAATGGTTAGGTTTAGAGTAAGGGGAAGGGAAGGTGTTAACCTCCACTAATAAATAATAATAATAACAATCTAATTGGGGGGTCTGTGACTTAGGATTAGGCACGTAGGGATACTGTGCACCAATACAAAAATTGCCACGTCAATGGACTATATTGGACCCGTGGCCGATGTGGACCATAGCGGGTAGAGGATGATCATCATGGATATCGTGAGTGGTGACATGCTTCGTACAGGCCTTTCAGAAACATCATTTTCCTATAGTCATATGTAAGCATATTATGCATTTACACAGTAGGTATACGTGATAGATATTGAAATAAATATAACTATGTCCCAATGTCATGTAGGTGGTGATACTTTACATGAGATGGACATGCAAAATAGAACAAAAAGAAATAAAAATAACTTTAGATAGCGGTGGTGGACACCAGAGTGTTACCTCAATATATAGGAACATATATCACACAGTTATATCACGATGACATGTATGGTAATAATACTTGACATGAAAAGGATGTGGAAAACTGAACAAAATGAAAAAAAATTAACTTCAAATATAGAGAGGTGACAATGGCAGTGTACAGCCCATCTACATATGTTACTATATCCCAATGTCATGCACGATGGTAATCCTTTACATGAGATGGATATGTGAAATAGAACAAAGAAAAACAAAATTAACTTTGGATTAGTGGTGGTGGACACAAGAGTGTTACCTGAATATATAGAAACATATATTACATAGCTATATCCCAATGACATGTATGGTAATGATACTTTACATGAGATGGAGATGGAAAACTGAAAAAAGAGAAATAAAACAAACTTGAGATATAGAAAGGTAGATGTGACAGTGATCGCTCAATCTATGTGTCTGACTATATCTCAATGACACGTACGGTGGTAATACTGTACATGCAATGGACATGGAAAAGTGAAAAAAGAGAAATAAAAGTAACTTCAGGTTTGAGGTGGTAGACACAAAAGTGTTCCCTCGTAACCAACATGACTAAGACACTACCCGGGGAGACCGCCGGATAATGTCACTCGATGTGGAAATAAATATTATGACAAAACATAAAAACAGCACTGACGGGGTTAGGTTAAGAGAGGACAGCAGACAGTCAAAGACTGCCCACTGGTTAGTGTACTCGCTAATATCTATGTATGTAATGATATCTATCTCCTATCAAGGCCTGGTGGTATTAGAGTAGGAATGATGATATTTTTTTATATATTATTTAATAATTATATTATTAATTGTTGTTAGATGTACAGTTTTTAATTTTTGTGTTTGTTTCAACTTGAATTGTAGACACAATATTATTTATAAATATATATATACTATAAGGAGTCTAGTTTTAGTTAGTATATATTGTATCTAATTGTTTTTCTAATCTGTAGGAGCTGTGGGCTTGTCTAAAAGAAGACCAAGAGCACCCTCTGGTGGATGAAACCTGGCACAGCACTCCCATAATAACTCCAAAATCCTCCTGTACAATACAGAAATTGGAGAATTGTTCTTGTCATTGAAAGGTGTTTTTGACCGACTATGTGTAATGGTCTATCTTAGTCTAACTATCAGACTGGACACATCCATCGTAAATAGACATATAGTGGAATGCGCAGTAGTTGGATCTTATAGAAAAGATAATAGGCGTCAATTTTGTAGCTGAATTGCATAGTCAAATAGGTGTCTATTTTGTAGCTGGATTACATTCTAGAATAGGATGCACTTATGTCTCCACAGAATGTAAGTTGGGAGATACATAAAGTATCCGTGATAAAACTCCACATGTAAAAGTAACCTATGGCAGATGGAGATTAAGTTAAGGCAAGTAGGTAAACGGTTAGGACTGGGGAGGTATGTGGTGATGTTAAAGAGGTATAAACACATCCTATATAGCAAGGCATAGATAGACAGTACTAGGGGTAAGTGGCCAAACAGAAGAGGTCATGACAGGTCCTATAATGGATGATCATCATGGGGAATGTAGTAAGACGTCAACAATATTGTCTACACGTATTGCCCGATAAGGATTCATAATAGTGTAATGGACATATATATATTTTCATACTTAACCTAACATATCCTCTCAATAAAGCATTCCCTTGTAAGAACCCGACACGAACACATAACTGCAGAAGCATGCCTATTCCCTCCCACTGCTGAAAATACGAAAGAACATGGATGTGCTGAACTCTATATATCCACTAAAGTACACTAATCACCCAGTCACAAGCCAAGCCTGTAAGGTGTAAACAAAATATGACAGTCTTGCTCATAGGCCCAAGAAAGTGGGATTGAATGTGATGGTGGTAATATTCTAGTAATAATAGTGCTTAAGGTCAAATATTGAGCGATGGTAATAATGATATAGTAATAATAGTGCTTAGAGTCGAATTATGAGCTAACCTCCAGGAATAAGAAGAGGGGAATAAAACCCTTAAATGGAAAAACAGCTGAGAGGCATAACGTCTTCTAAATAGGATATACCTCTATAACAGTAATTAAGGCTCTTTAAGGCAAATGGAGGTGTTCTGATTCTAATATGGGTCTGACAGGTATATAGATTTCACATGTGATGGTGATAATATTCTAGTGATAATAGTGTTAGAGTCAATATTAAGCGATAGTAATCATAATATAGTAATAATAGTGTTTAGGGTCAAATTATGAGCTAGCCTCCAGGAATAAGGGGAGGGGAATAAAAACCTTAAATGGAAAAACAGCTGAAAGGCATGACGTCATCTAAATAGGCTACCCCTCTATGACAGTGATTTACGCCCTTTAAGGCAATGGAGGTGTTCTATTTCTAATATAGGTATGACAGGTATATGAATTTCACAGTCCCAATGTAAAACCTGGATTCCCCCGATGGGGTTAAGCCAAGCAGAAGGAGGAGGGATAGATATCTTCAGTGGAGAAACAGCTGGTAGGCATGACGTAGTCTCCAAGTAGAATGTCCCTCTGTGGTGGTATTGCAAACCTGGCAGGACAAGTGGAGGTCTTCTTCTTCTCATCTGGAACTTCAGTAGAGAAGCCGTAGGTAGGAATGACGTCATCTCCAGGTAAGTTGTCCCTCTGTGGTGGTGATGCAAACCTTGTCGGGCAGGTGGAGGTATTCATGGCAGTGGTCGTCATTACACAGTATGGAGTGATGTTAGGACCTCGGTGCTTGCCATAGCGCAGGTTCGTGCCCAAGATTTGGGTAATCGTACCTGGTTCCGGGATTGTCCGGTGAAGGACAAGATCTTCCAAGGCCCCATCTGACCACTGGCGCGTAAAATGGCGCACATTCAGCCTCGCGGCCGCCGCCATTTTTGTAGTTTTTGCGGACCTCATGGCCGCCATTTTTGTAGTCCTAACGGATCTCGTGGCTCTCCGTGAATAAAGTTCAGTTGGTTGGTATAAAGAGATTAAACACGGTTCTTACCAGCTCTTTCGCTCAGGACCTTAGTCCAATGATATGGGTAGCAATGTTCATCCATTAGGGTTAAGTTTCCTCGTCAGTAAATATTCTTAGATTGCGAAAAAAATTCGAAAAAAGATCGGAAAATGATGTTAATCAAAAGGATTTGTTTATTTACAGTTGCAATTAACGGCGGGACGTTTCGGTTACAAAAAAACCTTCATCAGCCTAGCAATCTTGAGAAAGTACCTGTACGAGCGCTAATTGGTGTGCTTCCAGCATGAAGACCAAAGTGAAAGAGGGAGATGAAAGCGGGGGTTGGGCGGATATACCTTTCACCCCGTGACCTCTAAAGTTGGCGATATCCCGGACGAATTAAAAGTAAAGAAATAAAATTTCCCAAGGGGAAAGGGATTAGAAAAATGTCTAGACCCCAGAGGGGGGCGCAGACCTAAAAAATAATATTAAACTGGATATAAACTAATTGTAAAAAATTGGACCGGAAATGGTTGCATTCAGGGGCCCTCGGAAATTTGAAGAAAAGGTGGTTTGAGCCGGTGAATGGTTGCATTCAGGGACTCCAGGAGTCCAGAAGCTCCTGCGTGAATAATGGAAGCCAATAGTGGGGAAAATGAAGACTATATGAGTGAAATGGATGGATGTGAATTTAGGATTAGGCATAAGGCCCGAATGGTTAGGTTTAGAGTAAGGGGAAGGGAAGGTGTTAACCTCCACTAATAAATAATAATAATAACAATCTAATTGGGGGGTCTGTGACTTAGGATTAGGCACGTAGGGATACTGTGCACCAATACAAAAATTGCCACGTCAATGGACTATATTGGACCCGTGGCCGATGTGGACCATAGCGGGTAGAGGATGATCATCATGGATATCGTGAGTGGTGACATGCTTCGTACAGGCCTTTCAGAAACATCATTTTCCTATAGTCATATGTAAGCATATTATGCATTTACACAGTAGGTATACGTGATAGATATTGAAATAAATATAACTATGTCCCAATGTCATGTAGGTGGTGATACTTTACATGAGATGGACATGCAAAATAGAACAAAAAGAAATAAAAATAACTTTAGATAGCGGTGGTGGACACCAGAGTGTTACCTCAATATATAGGAACATATATCACACAGTTATATCACGATGACATGTATGGTAATAATACTTGACATGAAAAGGATGTGGAAAACTGAACAAAATGAAAAAAAATTAACTTCAAATATAGAGAGGTGACAATGGCAGTGTACAGCCCATCTACATATGTTACTATATCCCAATGTCATGCACGATGGTAATCCTTTACATGAGATGGATATGTGAAATAGAACAAAGAAAAACAAAATTAACTTTGGATTAGTGGTGGTGGACACAAGAGTGTTACCTGAATATATAGAAACATATATTACATAGCTATATCCCAATGACATGTATGGTAATGATACTTTACATGAGATGGAGATGGAAAACTGAAAAAAGAGAAATAAAACAAACTTGAGATATAGAAAGGTAGATGTGACAGTGATCGCTCAATCTATGTGTCTGACTATATCTCAATGACACGTACGGTGGTAATACTGTACATGCAATGGACATGGAAAAGTGAAAAAAGAGAAATAAAAGTAACTTCAGGTTTGAGGTGGTAGACACAAAAGTGTTCCCTCGTAACCAACATGACTAAGACACTACCCGGGGAGACCGCCGGATAATGTCACTCGATGTGGAAATAAATATTATGACAAAACATAAAAACAGCACTGACGGGGTTAGGTTAAGAGAGGACAGCAGACAGTCAAAGACTGCCCACTGGTTAGTGTACTCGCTAATATCTATGTATGTAATGATATCTATCTCCTATCAAGGCCTGGTGGTATTAGAGTAGGAATGATGATATTTTTTTATATATTATTTAATAATTATATTATTAATTGTTGTTAGATGTACAGTTTTTAATTTTTGTGTTTGTTTCAACTTGAATTGTAGACACAATATTATTTATAAATATATATATACTATAAGGAGTCTAGTTTTAGTTAGTATATATTGTATCTAATTGTTTTTCTAATCTGTAGGAGCTGTGGGCTTGTCTAAAAGAAGACCAAGAGCACCCTCTGGTGGATGAAACCTGGCACAGCACTCCCATAATAACTCCAAAATCCTCCTGTACAATACAGAAATTGGAGAATTGTTCTTGTCATTGAAAGGTGTTTTTGACCGACTATGTGTAATGGTCTATCTTAGTCTAACTATCAGACTGGACACATCCATCGTAAATAGACATATAGTGGAATGCGCAGTAGTTGGATCTTATAGAAAAGATAATAGGCGTCAATTTTGTAGCTGAATTGCATAGTCAAATAGGTGTCTATTTTGTAGCTGGATTACATTCTAGAATAGGATGCACTTATGTCTCCACAGAATGTAAGTTGGGAGATACATAAAGTATCCGTGATAAAACTCCACATGTAAAAGTAACCTATGGCAGATGGAGATTAAGTTAAGGCAAGTAGGTAAACGGTTAGGACTGGGGAGGTATGTGGTGATGTTAAAGAGGTATAAACACATCCTATATAGCAAGGCATAGATAGACAGTACTAGGGGTAAGTGGCCAAACAGAAGAGGTCATGACAGGTCCTATAATGGATGATCATCATGGGGAATGTAGTAAGACGTCAACAATATTGTCTACACGTATTGCCCGATAAGGATTCATAATAGTGTAATGGACATATATATATTTTCATACTTAACCTAACATATCCTCTCAATAAAGCATTCCCTTGTAAGAACCCGACACGAACACATAACTGCAGAAGCATGCCTATTCCCTCCCACTGCTGAAAATACGAAAGAACATGGATGTGCTGAACTCTATATATCCACTAAAGTACACTAATCACCCAGTCACAAGCCAAGCCTGTAAGGTGTAAACAAAATATGACAGTCTTGCTCATAGGCCCAAGAAAGTGGGATTGAATGTGATGGTGGTAATATTCTAGTAATAATAGTGCTTAAGGTCAAATATTGAGCGATGGTAATAATGATATAGTAATAATAGTGCTTAGAGTCGAATTATGAGCTAACCTCCAGGAATAAGAAGAGGGGAATAAAACCCTTAAATGGAAAAACAGCTGAGAGGCATAACGTCTTCTAAATAGGATATACCTCTATAACAGTAATTAAGGCTCTTTAAGGCAAATGGAGGTGTTCTGATTCTAATATGGGTCTGACAGGTATATAGATTTCACATGTGATGGTGATAATATTCTAGTGATAATAGTGTTAGAGTCAATATTAAGCGATAGTAATCATAATATAGTAATAATAGTGTTTAGGGTCAAATTATGAGCTAGCCTCCAGGAATAAGGGGAGGGGAATAAAAACCTTAAATGGAAAAACAGCTGAAAGGCATGACGTCATCTAAATAGGCTACCCCTCTATGACAGTGATTTACGCCCTTTAAGGCAATGGAGGTGTTCTATTTCTAATATAGGTATGACAGGTATATGAATTTCACAGTCCCAATGTAAAACCTGGATTCCCCCGATGGGGTTAAGCCAAGCAGAAGGAGGAGGGATAGATATCTTCAGTGGAGAAACAGCTGGTAGGCATGACGTAGTCTCCAAGTAGAATGTCCCTCTGTGGTGGTATTGCAAACCTGGCAGGACAAGTGGAGGTCTTCTTCTTCTCATCTGGAACTTCAGTAGAGAAGCCGTAGGTAGGAATGACGTCATCTCCAGGTAAGTTGTCCCTCTGTGGTGGTGATGCAAACCTTGTCGGGCAGGTGGAGGTATTCATGGCAGTGGTCGTCATTACACAGTATGGAGTGATGTTAGGACCTCGGTGCTTGCCATAGCGCAGGTTCGTGCCCAAGATTTGGGTAATCGTACCTGGTTCCGGGATTGTCCGGTGAAGGACAAGATCTTCCAAGGCCCCATCTGACCACTGGCGCGTAAAATGGCGCACATTCAGCCTCGCGGCCGCCGCCATTTTTGTAGTTTTTGCGGACCTCATGGCCGCCATTTTTGTAGTCCTAACGGATCTCGTGGCTCTCCGTGAATAAAGTTCAGTTGGTTGGTATAAAGAGATTAAACACGGTTCTTACCAGCTCTTTCGCTCAGGACCTTAGTCCAATGATATGGGTAGCAATGTTCATCCATTAGGGTTAAGTTTCCTCGTCAGTAAATATTCTTAGATTGCGAAAAAAATTCGAAAAAAGATCGGAAAATGATGTTAATCAAAAGGATTTGTTTATTTACAGTTGCAATTAACGGCGGGACGTTTCGGTTACAAAAAAACCTTCATCAGCCTAGCAATCTTGAGAAAGTACCTGTACGAGCGCTAATTGGTGTGCTTCCAGCATGAAGACCAAAGTGAAAGAGGGAGATGAAAGCGGGGGTTGGGCGGATATACCTTTCACCCCGTGACCTCTAAAGTTGGCGATATCCCGGACGAATTAAAAGTAAAGAAATAAAATTTCCCAAGGGGAAAGGGATTAGAAAAATGTCTAGACCCCAGAGGGGGGCGCAGACCTAAAAAATAATATTAAACTGGATATAAACTAATTGTAAAAAATTGGACCGGAAATGGTTGCATTCAGGGGCCCTCGGAAATTTGAAGAAAAGGTGGTTTGAGCCGGTGAATGGTTGCATTCAGGGACTCCAGGAGTCCAGAAGCTCCTGCGTGAATAATGGAAGCCAATAGTGGGGAAAATGAAGACTATATGAGTGAAATGGATGGATGTGAATTTAGGATTAGGCATAAGGCCCGAATGGTTAGGTTTAGAGTAAGGGGAAGGGAAGGTGTTAACCTCCACTAATAAATAATAATAATAACAATCTAATTGGGGGGTCTGTGACTTAGGATTAGGCACGTAGGGATACTGTGCACCAATACAAAAATTGCCACGTCAATGGACTATATTGGACCCGTGGCCGATGTGGACCATAGCGGGTAGAGGATGATCATCATGGATATCGTGAGTGGTGACATGCTTCGTACAGGCCTTTCAGAAACATCATTTTCCTATAGTCATATGTAAGCATATTATGCATTTACACAGTAGGTATACGTGATAGATATTGAAATAAATATAACTATGTCCCAATGTCATGTAGGTGGTGATACTTTACATGAGATGGACATGCAAAATAGAACAAAAAGAAATAAAAATAACTTTAGATAGCGGTGGTGGACACCAGAGTGTTACCTCAATATATAGGAACATATATCACACAGTTATATCACGATGACATGTATGGTAATAATACTTGACATGAAAAGGATGTGGAAAACTGAACAAAATGAAAAAAAATTAACTTCAAATATAGAGAGGTGACAATGGCAGTGTACAGCCCATCTACATATGTTACTATATCCCAATGTCATGCACGATGGTAATCCTTTACATGAGATGGATATGTGAAATAGAACAAAGAAAAACAAAATTAACTTTGGATTAGTGGTGGTGGACACAAGAGTGTTACCTGAATATATAGAAACATATATTACATAGCTATATCCCAATGACATGTATGGTAATGATACTTTACATGAGATGGAGATGGAAAACTGAAAAAAGAGAAATAAAACAAACTTGAGATATAGAAAGGTAGATGTGACAGTGATCGCTCAATCTATGTGTCTGACTATATCTCAATGACACGTACGGTGGTAATACTGTACATGCAATGGACATGGAAAAGTGAAAAAAGAGAAATAAAAGTAACTTCAGGTTTGAGGTGGTAGACACAAAAGTGTTCCCTCGTAACCAACATGACTAAGACACTACCCGGGGAGACCGCCGGATAATGTCACTCGATGTGGAAATAAATATTATGACAAAACATAAAAACAGCACTGACGGGGTTAGGTTAAGAGAGGACAGCAGACAGTCAAAGACTGCCCACTGGTTAGTGTACTCGCTAATATCTATGTATGTAATGATATCTATCTCCTATCAAGGCCTGGTGGTATTAGAGTAGGAATGATGATATTTTTTTATATATTATTTAATAATTATATTATTAATTGTTGTTAGATGTACAGTTTTTAATTTTTGTGTTTGTTTCAACTTGAATTGTAGACACAATATTATTTATAAATATATATATACTATAAGGAGTCTAGTTTTAGTTAGTATATATTGTATCTAATTGTTTTTCTAATCTGTAGGAGCTGTGGGCTTGTCTAAAAGAAGACCAAGAGCACCCTCTGGTGGATGAAACCTGGCACAGCACTCCCATAATAACTCCAAAATCCTCCTGTACAATACAGAAATTGGAGAATTGTTCTTGTCATTGAAAGGTGTTTTTGACCGACTATGTGTAATGGTCTATCTTAGTCTAACTATCAGACTGGACACATCCATCGTAAATAGACATATAGTGGAATGCGCAGTAGTTGGATCTTATAGAAAAGATAATAGGCGTCAATTTTGTAGCTGAATTGCATAGTCAAATAGGTGTCTATTTTGTAGCTGGATTACATTCTAGAATAGGATGCACTTATGTCTCCACAGAATGTAAGTTGGGAGATACATAAAGTATCCGTGATAAAACTCCACATGTAAAAGTAACCTATGGCAGATGGAGATTAAGTTAAGGCAAGTAGGTAAACGGTTAGGACTGGGGAGGTATGTGGTGATGTTAAAGAGGTATAAACACATCCTATATAGCAAGGCATAGATAGACAGTACTAGGGGTAAGTGGCCAAACAGAAGAGGTCATGACAGGTCCTATAATGGATGATCATCATGGGGAATGTAGTAAGACGTCAACAATATTGTCTACACGTATTGCCCGATAAGGATTCATAATAGTGTAATGGACATATATATATTTTCATACTTAACCTAACATATCCTCTCAATAAAGCATTCCCTTGTAAGAACCCGACACGAACACATAACTGCAGAAGCATGCCTATTCCCTCCCACTGCTGAAAATACGAAAGAACATGGATGTGCTGAACTCTATATATCCACTAAAGTACACTAATCACCCAGTCACAAGCCAAGCCTGTAAGGTGTAAACAAAATATGACAGTCTTGCTCATAGGCCCAAGAAAGTGGGATTGAATGTGATGGTGGTAATATTCTAGTAATAATAGTGCTTAAGGTCAAATATTGAGCGATGGTAATAATGATATAGTAATAATAGTGCTTAGAGTCGAATTATGAGCTAACCTCCAGGAATAAGAAGAGGGGAATAAAACCCTTAAATGGAAAAACAGCTGAGAGGCATAACGTCTTCTAAATAGGATATACCTCTATAACAGTAATTAAGGCTCTTTAAGGCAAATGGAGGTGTTCTGATTCTAATATGGGTCTGACAGGTATATAGATTTCACATGTGATGGTGATAATATTCTAGTGATAATAGTGTTAGAGTCAATATTAAGCGATAGTAATCATAATATAGTAATAATAGTGTTTAGGGTCAAATTATGAGCTAGCCTCCAGGAATAAGGGGAGGGGAATAAAAACCTTAAATGGAAAAACAGCTGAAAGGCATGACGTCATCTAAATAGGCTACCCCTCTATGACAGTGATTTACGCCCTTTAAGGCAATGGAGGTGTTCTATTTCTAATATAGGTATGACAGGTATATGAATTTCACAGTCCCAATGTAAAACCTGGATTCCCCCGATGGGGTTAAGCCAAGCAGAAGGAGGAGGGATAGATATCTTCAGTGGAGAAACAGCTGGTAGGCATGACGTAGTCTCCAAGTAGAATGTCCCTCTGTGGTGGTATTGCAAACCTGGCAGGACAAGTGGAGGTCTTCTTCTTCTCATCTGGAACTTCAGTAGAGAAGCCGTAGGTAGGAATGACGTCATCTCCAGGTAAGTTGTCCCTCTGTGGTGGTGATGCAAACCTTGTCGGGCAGGTGGAGGTATTCATGGCAGTGGTCGTCATTACACAGTATGGAGTGATGTTAGGACCTCGGTGCTTGCCATAGCGCAGGTTCGTGCCCAAGATTTGGGTAATCGTACCTGGTTCCGGGATTGTCCGGTGAAGGACAAGATCTTCCAAGGCCCCATCTGACCACTGGCGCGTAAAATGGCGCACATTCAGCCTCGCGGCCGCCGCCATTTTTGTAGTTTTTGCGGACCTCATGGCCGCCATTTTTGTAGTCCTAACGGATCTCGTGGCTCTCCGTGAATAAAGTTCAGTTGGTTGGTATAAAGAGATTAAACACGGTTCTTACCAGCTCTTTCGCTCAGGACCTTAGTCCAATGATATGGGTAGCAATGTTCATCCATTAGGGTTAAGTTTCCTCGTCAGTAAATATTCTTAGATTGCGAAAAAAATTCGAAAAAAGATCGGAAAATGATGTTAATCAAAAGGATTTGTTTATTTACAGTTGCAATTAACGGCGGGACGTTTCGGTTACAAAAAAACCTTCATCAGCCTAGCAATCTTGAGAAAGTACCTGTACGAGCGCTAATTGGTGTGCTTCCAGCATGAAGACCAGAGTGAAAGAGGGAGATGAAGGCGGGGGTTGGGCGGATATACCTTTCACCCCGTGACCTCTAAAGTTGGCGATATCCCGGACGAATTAAAAGTAAAGAAATAAAATTTCCCAAGGGGAAAGGGATTAGAAAAATGTCTAGACCCCAGAGGGGGGCGCAGACCTAAAAAATAAAATTATATAAAACTGGATATAAACTAATTGTAAAAAATTGGACCGGAAATGGTTGCATTCAGGGGCCCTCGGAAATTTGAAGAAAAGGTGGTTTGAGCCGGTGAATGGTTGCATTCAGGGACTCCAGGAGTCCAGAAGCTCCTGCGTGAATAATGGAAGCCAATAGTGGGGAAAATGAAGACTATATGAGTGAAATGGATGGATGTGAATTTAGGATTAGGCATAAGGCCCGAATGGTTAGGTTTAGAGTAAGGGGAAGGGAAGGTGTTAACCTCCACTAATAAATAATAATAATAACAATCTAATTGGGGGGTCTGTGACTTAGGATTAGGCACGTAGGGATACTGTGCACCAATACAAAAATTGCCACGTCAATGGACTATATTGGACCCGTGGCCGATGTGGACCATAGCGGGTAGAGGGTGATCATCATGGATATCGTGAGTGGTGACATGCTTCGTACAGGCCTTTCAGAAACATCATTTTCCTATAGTCATATGTAAGCATATTATGCATTTACACAGTAGGTATACGTGATAGATATTGAAATAAATATAACTATGTCCCAATGTCATGTAGGTGGTGATACTTTACATGAGATGGACATGCAAAATAGAACAAAAAGAAATAAAAATAACTTTAGATAGCGGTGGTGGACACCAGAGTGTTACCTCAATATATAGGAACATATATCACACAGTTATATCAGGATGACATGTATGGTAATAATACTTGACATGAAAAGGATGTGGAAAACTGAACAAAATGAAAAAAAATTAACTTCAAATATAGAGAGGTGACAATGGCAGTGTACAGCCCATCTACATATGTTACTATATCCCAATGTCATGCACGATGGTAATCCTTTACATGAGATGGATATGTGAAATAGAACAAAGAAAAACAAAATTAACTTTGGATTAGTGGTGGTGGACACAAGAGTGTTACCTGAATATATAGAAACATATATTACATAGCTATATCCCAATGACATGTATGGTAATGATACTTTACATGAGATGGAGATGGAAAACTGAAAAAAGAGAAATAAAACAAACTTGAGATATAGAAAGGTAGATGTGACAGTGATCGCTCAATCTATGTGTCTGACTATATCTCAATGACACGTACGGTGGTAATACTGTACATGCAATGGACATGGAAAAGTGAAAAAAGAGAAATAAAAGTAACTTCAGGTTTGAGGTGGTAGACACAAAAGTGTTCCCTCGTAACCAACATGACTAAGACACTACCCGGGGAGACCGCCGGATAATGTCACTCGATGTGGAAATAAATATTATGACAAAACATAAAAACAGCACTGACGGGGTTAGGTTAAGAGAGGACAGCAGACAGTCAAAGACTGCCCACTGGTTAGTGTACTCGCTAATATCTATGTATGTAATGATATCTATCTCCTATCAAGGCCTGGTGGTATTAGAGTAGGAATGATGATATTTTTTTATATATTATTTAATAATTATATTATTAATTGTTGTTAGATGTACAGTTTTTAATTTTTGTGTTTGTTTCAACTTGAATTGTAGACACAATATTATTTATAAATATATATATACTATAAGGAGTCTAGTTTTAGTTAGTATATATTGTATCTAATTGTTTTTCTAATCTGTAGGAGCTGTGGGCTTGTCTAAAAGAAGACCAAGAGCACCCTCTGGTGGATGAAACCTGGCACAGCACTCCCATAATAACTCCAAAATCCTCCTGTACAATACAGAAATTGGAGAATTGTTCTTGTCATTGAAAGGTGTTTTTGACCGACTATGTGTAATGGTCTATCTTAGTCTAACTATCAGACTGGACACATCCATCGTAAATAGACATATAGTGGAATGCGCAGTAGTTGGATCTTATAGAAAAGATAATAGGCGTCAATTTTGTAGCTGAATTGCATAGTCAAATAGGTGTCTATTTTGTAGCTGGATTACATTCTAGAATAGGATGCACTTATGTCTCCACAGAATGTAAGTTGGGAGATACATAAAGTATCCGTGATAAAACTCCACATGTAAAAGTAACCTATGGCAGATGGAGATTAAGTTAAGGCAAGTAGGTAAACGGTTAGGACTGGGGAGGTATGTGGTGATGTTAAAGAGGTATAAACACATCCTATATAGCAAGGCATAGATAGACAGTACTAGGGGTAAGTGGCCAAACAGAAGAGGTCATGACAGGTCCTATAATGGATGATCATCATGGGGAATGTAGTAAGACGTCAACAATATTGTCTACACGTATTGCCCGATAAGGATTCATAATAGTGTAATGGACATATATATATTTTCATACTTAACCTAACATATCCTCTCAATAAAGCATTCCCTTGTAAGAACCCGACACGAACACATAACTGCAGAAGCATGCCTATTCCCTCCCACTGCTGAAAATACGAAAGAACATGGATGTGCTGAACTCTGTATATCCACTAAAGTACACTAATCACCCAGTCACAAGCCAAGCCTGTAAGGTGTAAACAAAATATGACAGTCTTGCTCATAGGCCCAAGAAAGTGGGATTGAATGTGATGGTGGTAATATTCTAGTAATAATAGTGCTTAAGGTCAAATATTGAGCGATGGTAATAATGATATAGTAATAATAGTGCTTAGAGTCGAATTATGAGCTAACCTCCAGGAATAAGAAGAGGGGAATAAAACCCTTAAATGGAAAAACAGCTGAGAGGCATAACGTCTTCTAAATAGGATATACCTCTATAACAGTAATTAAGGCTCTTTAAGGCAAATGGAGGTGTTCTGATTCTAATATGGGTCTGACAGGTATATAGATTTCACATGTGATGGTGATAATATTCTAGTGATAATAGTGTTAGAGTCAATATTAAGCGATAGTAATCATAATATAGTAATAATAGTGTTTAGGGTCAAATTATGAGCCAGCCTCCAGGAATAAGGGGAGGGGAATAAAAACCTTAAATGGAAAAACAGCTGAAAGGCATGACGTCATCTAAATAGGCTACCCCTCTATGACAGTGATTTACGCCCTTTAAGGCAATGGAGGTGTTCTATTTCTAATATAGGTATGACAGGTATATGAATTTCACAGTCCCAATGTAAAACCTGGATTCCCCCGATGGGGTTAAGCCAAGCAGAAGGAGGAGGGATAGATATCTTCAGTGGAGAAACAGCTGGTAGGCATGACGTAGTCTCCAAGTAGAATGTCCCTCTGTGGTGGTATTGCAAACCTGGCAGGACAAGTGGAGGTCTTCTTCTTCTCATCTGGAACTTCAGTAGAGAAGCCGTAGGTAGGAATGACGTCATCTCCAGGTAAGTTGTCCCTCTGTGGTGGTGATGCAAACCTTGTCGGGCAGGTGGAGGTATTCATGGCAGTGGTCGTCATTACACAGTATGGAGTGATGTTAGGACCTCGGTGCTTGCCATAGCGCAGGTTCGTGCCCAAGATTTGGGTAATCGTACCTGGTTCCGGGATTGTCCGGTGAAGGACAAGATCTTCCAAGGCCCCATCTGACCACTGGCGCGTAAAATGGCGCACATTCAGCCTCGCGGCCGCCGCCATTTTTGTAGTTTTTGCGGACCTCATGGCCGCCATTTTTGTAGTCCTAACGGATCTCGTGGCTCTCCGTGAATAAAGTTCAGTTGGTTGGTATAAAGAGATTAAACACGGTTCTTACCAGCTCTTTCGCTCAGGACCTTAGTCCAATGATATGGGTAGCAATGTTCATCCATTAGGGTTAAGTTTCCTCGTCAGTAAATATTCTTAGATTGCGAAAAAAATTCGAAAAAAGATCGGAAAATGATGTTAATCAAAAGGATTTGTTTATTTACAGTTGCAATTAACGGCGGGACGTTTCGGTTACAAAAAAACCTTCATCAGCCTAGCAATCTTGAGAAAGTACCTGTACGAGCGCTAATTGGTGTGCTTCCAGCATGAAGACCAGAGTGAAAGAGGGAGATGAAGGCGGGGGTTGGGCGGATATACCTTTCACCCCGTGACCTCTAAAGTTGGCGATATCCCGGACGAATTAAAAGTAAAGAAATAAAATTTCCCAAGGGGAAAGGGATTAGAAAAATGTCTAGACCCCAGAGGGGGGCGCAGACCTAAAAAATAAAATTATATAAAACTGGATATAAACTAATTGTAAAAAATTGGACCGGAAATGGTTGCATTCAGGGGCCCTCGGAAATTTGAAGAAAAGGTGGTTTGAGCCGGTGAATGGTTGCATTCAGGGACTCCAGGAGTCCAGAAGCTCCTGCGTGAATAATGGAAGCCAATAGTGGGGAAAATGAAGACTATATGAGTGAAATGGATGGATGTGAATTTAGGATTAGGCATAAGGCCCGAATGGTTAGGTTTAGAGTAAGGGGAAGGGAAGGTGTTAACCTCCACTAATAAATAATAATAATAACAATCTAATTGGGGGGTCTGTGACTTAGGATTAGGCACGTAGGGATACTGTGCACCAATACAAAAATTGCCACGTCAATGGACTATATTGGACCCGTGGCCGATGTGGACCATAGCGGGTAGAGGGTGATCATCATGGATATCGTGAGTGGTGACATGCTTCGTACAGGCCTTTCAGAAACATCATTTTCCTATAGTCATATGTAAGCATATTATGCATTTACACAGTAGGTATACGTGATAGATATTGAAATAAATATAACTATGTCCCAATGTCATGTAGGTGGTGATACTTTACATGAGATGGACATGCAAAATAGAACAAAAAGAAATAAAAATAACTTTAGATAGCGGTGGTGGACACCAGAGTGTTACCTCAATATATAGGAACATATATCACACAGTTATATCAGGATGACATGTATGGTAATAATACTTGACATGAAAAGGATGTGGAAAACTGAACAAAATGAAAAAAAATTAACTTCAAATATAGAGAGGTGACAATGGCAGTGTACAGCCCATCTACATATGTTACTATATCCCAATGTCATGCACGATGGTAATCCTTTACATGAGATGGATATGTGAAATAGAACAAAGAAAAACAAAATTAACTTTGGATTAGTGGTGGTGGACACAAGAGTGTTACCTGAATATATAGAAACATATATTACATAGCTATATCCCAATGACATGTATGGTAATGATACTTTACATGAGATGGAGATGGAAAACTGAAAAAAGAGAAATAAAACAAACTTGAGATATAGAAAGGTAGATGTGACAGTGATCGCTCAATCTATGTGTCTGACTATATCTCAATGACACGTACGGTGGTAATACTGTACATGCAATGGACATGGAAAAGTGAAAAAAGAGAAATAAAAGTAACTTCAGGTTTGAGGTGGTAGACACAAAAGTGTTCCCTCGTAACCAACATGACTAAGACACTACCCGGGGAGACCGCCGGATAATGTCACTCGATGTGGAAATAAATATTATGACAAAACATAAAAACAGCACTGACGGGGTTAGGTTAAGAGAGGACAGCAGACAGTCAAAGACTGCCCACTGGTTAGTGTACTCGCTAATATCTATGTATGTAATGATATCTATCTCCTATCAAGGCCTGGTGGTATTAGAGTAGGAATGATGATATTTTTTTATATATTATTTAATAATTATATTATTAATTGTTGTTAGATGTACAGTTTTTAATTTTTGTGTTTGTTTCAACTTGAATTGTAGACACAATATTATTTATAAATATATATATACTATAAGGAGTCTAGTTTTAGTTAGTATATATTGTATCTAATTGTTTTTCTAATCTGTAGGAGCTGTGGGCTTGTCTAAAAGAAGACCAAGAGCACCCTCTGGTGGATGAAACCTGGCACAGCACTCCCATAATAACTCCAAAATCCTCCTGTACAATACAGAAATTGGAGAATTGTTCTTGTCATTGAAAGGTGTTTTTGACCGACTATGTGTAATGGTCTATCTTAGTCTAACTATCAGACTGGACACATCCATCGTAAATAGACATATAGTGGAATGCGCAGTAGTTGGATCTTATAGAAAAGATAATAGGCGTCAATTTTGTAGCTGAATTGCATAGTCAAATAGGTGTCTATTTTGTAGCTGGATTACATTCTAGAATAGGATGCACTTATGTCTCCACAGAATGTAAGTTGGGAGATACATAAAGTATCCGTGATAAAACTCCACATGTAAAAGTAACCTATGGCAGATGGAGATTAAGTTAAGGCAAGTAGGTAAACGGTTAGGACTGGGGAGGTATGTGGTGATGTTAAAGAGGTATAAACACATCCTATATAGCAAGGCATAGATAGACAGTACTAGGGGTAAGTGGCCAAACAGAAGAGGTCATGACAGGTCCTATAATGGATGATCATCATGGGGAATGTAGTAAGACGTCAACAATATTGTCTACACGTATTGCCCGATAAGGATTCATAATAGTGTAATGGACATATATATATTTTCATACTTAACCTAACATATCCTCTCAATAAAGCATTCCCTTGTAAGAACCCGACACGAACACATAACTGCAGAAGCATGCCTATTCCCTCCCACTGCTGAAAATACGAAAGAACATGGATGTGCTGAACTCTGTATATCCACTAAAGTACACTAATCACCCAGTCACAAGCCAAGCCTGTAAGGTGTAAACAAAATATGACAGTCTTGCTCATAGGCCCAAGAAAGTGGGATTGAATGTGATGGTGGTAATATTCTAGTAATAATAGTGCTTAAGGTCAAATATTGAGCGATGGTAATAATGATATAGTAATAATAGTGCTTAGAGTCGAATTATGAGCTAACCTCCAGGAATAAGAAGAGGGGAATAAAACCCTTAAATGGAAAAACAGCTGAGAGGCATAACGTCTTCTAAATAGGATATACCTCTATAACAGTAATTAAGGCTCTTTAAGGCAAATGGAGGTGTTCTGATTCTAATATGGGTCTGACAGGTATATAGATTTCACATGTGATGGTGATAATATTCTAGTGATAATAGTGTTAGAGTCAATATTAAGCGATAGTAATCATAATATAGTAATAATAGTGTTTAGGGTCAAATTATGAGCCAGCCTCCAGGAATAAGGGGAGGGGAATAAAAACCTTAAATGGAAAAACAGCTGAAAGGCATGACGTCATCTAAATAGGCTACCCCTCTATGACAGTGATTTACGCCCTTTAAGGCAATGGAGGTGTTCTATTTCTAATATAGGTATGACAGGTATATGAATTTCACAGTCCCAATGTAAAACCTGGATTCCCCCGATGGGGTTAAGCCAAGCAGAAGGAGGAGGGATAGATATCTTCAGTGGAGAAACAGCTGGTAGGCATGACGTAGTCTCCAAGTAGAATGTCCCTCTGTGGTGGTATTGCAAACCTGGCAGGACAAGTGGAGGTCTTCTTCTTCTCATCTGGAACTTCAGTAGAGAAGCCGTAGGTAGGAATGACGTCATCTCCAGGTAAGTTGTCCCTCTGTGGTGGTGATGCAAACCTTGTCGGGCAGGTGGAGGTATTCATGGCAGTGGTCGTCATTACACAGTATGGAGTGATGTTAGGACCTCGGTGCTTGCCATAGCGCAGGTTCGTGCCCAAGATTTGGGTAATCGTACCTGGTTCCGGGATTGTCCGGTGAAGGACAAGATCTTCCAAGGCCCCATCTGACCACTGGCGCGTAAAATGGCGCACATTCAGCCTCGCGGCCGCCGCCATTTTTGTAGTTTTTGCGGACCTCATGGCCGCCATTTTTGTAGTCCTAACGGATCTCGTGGCTCTCCGTGAATAAAGTTCAGTTGGTTGGTATAAAGAGATTAAACACGGTTCTTACCAGCTCTTTCGCTCAGGACCTTAGTCCAATGATATGGGTAGCAATGTTCATCCATTAGGGTTAAGTTTCCTCGTCAGTAAATATTCTTAGATTGCGAAAAAAATTCGAAAAAAGATCGGAAAATGATGTTAATCAAAAGGATTTGTTTATTTACAGTTGCAATTAACGGCGGGACGTTTCGGTTACAAAAAAACCTTCATCAGCCTAGCAATCTTGAGAAAGTACCTGTACGAGCGCTAATTGGTGTGCTTCCAGCATGAAGACCAGAGTGAAAGAGGGAGATGAAGGCGGGGGTTGGGCGGATATACCTTTCACCCCGTGACCTCTAAAGTTGGCGATATCCCGGACGAATTAAAAGTAAAGAAATAAAATTTCCCAAGGGGAAAGGGATTAGAAAAATGTCTAGACCCCAGAGGGGGGCGCAGACCTAAAAAATAAAATTATATAAAACTGGATATAAACTAATTGTAAAAAATTGGACCGGAAATGGTTGCATTCAGGGGCCCTCGGAAATTTGAAGAAAAGGTGGTTTGAGCCGGTGAATGGTTGCATTCAGGGACTCCAGGAGTCCAGAAGCTCCTGCGTGAATAATGGAAGCCAATAGTGGGGAAAATGAAGACTATATGAGTGAAATGGATGGATGTGAATTTAGGATTAGGCATAAGGCCCGAATGGTTAGGTTTAGAGTAAGGGGAAGGGAAGGTGTTAACCTCCACTAATAAATAATAATAATAACAATCTAATTGGGGGGTCTGTGACTTAGGATTAGGCACGTAGGGATACTGTGCACCAATACAAAAATTGCCACGTCAATGGACTATATTGGACCCGTGGCCGATGTGGACCATAGCGGGTAGAGGGTGATCATCATGGATATCGTGAGTGGTGACATGCTTCGTACAGGCCTTTCAGAAACATCATTTTCCTATAGTCATATGTAAGCATATTATGCATTTACACAGTAGGTATACGTGATAGATATTGAAATAAATATAACTATGTCCCAATGTCATGTAGGTGGTGATACTTTACATGAGATGGACATGCAAAATAGAACAAAAAGAAATAAAAATAACTTTAGATAGCGGTGGTGGACACCAGAGTGTTACCTCAATATATAGGAACATATATCACACAGTTATATCAGGATGACATGTATGGTAATAATACTTGACATGAAAAGGATGTGGAAAACTGAACAAAATGAAAAAAAATTAACTTCAAATATAGAGAGGTGACAATGGCAGTGTACAGCCCATCTACATATGTTACTATATCCCAATGTCATGCACGATGGTAATCCTTTACATGAGATGGATATGTGAAATAGAACAAAGAAAAACAAAATTAACTTTGGATTAGTGGTGGTGGACACAAGAGTGTTACCTGAATATATAGAAACATATATTACATAGCTATATCCCAATGACATGTATGGTAATGATACTTTACATGAGATGGAGATGGAAAACTGAAAAAAGAGAAATAAAACAAACTTGAGATATAGAAAGGTAGATGTGACAGTGATCGCTCAATCTATGTGTCTGACTATATCTCAATGACACGTACGGTGGTAATACTGTACATGCAATGGACATGGAAAAGTGAAAAAAGAGAAATAAAAGTAACTTCAGGTTTGAGGTGGTAGACACAAAAGTGTTCCCTCGTAACCAACATGACTAAGACACTACCCGGGGAGACCGCCGGATAATGTCACTCGATGTGGAAATAAATATTATGACAAAACATAAAAACAGCACTGACGGGGTTAGGTTAAGAGAGGACAGCAGACAGTCAAAGACTGCCCACTGGTTAGTGTACTCGCTAATATCTATGTATGTAATGATATCTATCTCCTATCAAGGCCTGGTGGTATTAGAGTAGGAATGATGATATTTTTTTATATATTATTTAATAATTATATTATTAATTGTTGTTAGATGTACAGTTTTTAATTTTTGTGTTTGTTTCAACTTGAATTGTAGACACAATATTATTTATAAATATATATATACTATAAGGAGTCTAGTTTTAGTTAGTATATATTGTATCTAATTGTTTTTCTAATCTGTAGGAGCTGTGGGCTTGTCTAAAAGAAGACCAAGAGCACCCTCTGGTGGATGAAACCTGGCACAGCACTCCCATAATAACTCCAAAATCCTCCTGTACAATACAGAAATTGGAGAATTGTTCTTGTCATTGAAAGGTGTTTTTGACCGACTATGTGTAATGGTCTATCTTAGTCTAACTATCAGACTGGACACATCCATCGTAAATAGACATATAGTGGAATGCGCAGTAGTTGGATCTTATAGAAAAGATAATAGGCGTCAATTTTGTAGCTGAATTGCATAGTCAAATAGGTGTCTATTTTGTAGCTGGATTACATTCTAGAATAGGATGCACTTATGTCTCCACAGAATGTAAGTTGGGAGATACATAAAGTATCCGTGATAAAACTCCACATGTAAAAGTAACCTATGGCAGATGGAGATTAAGTTAAGGCAAGTAGGTAAACGGTTAGGACTGGGGAGGTATGTGGTGATGTTAAAGAGGTATAAACACATCCTATATAGCAAGGCATAGATAGACAGTACTAGGGGTAAGTGGCCAAACAGAAGAGGTCATGACAGGTCCTATAATGGATGATCATCATGGGGAATGTAGTAAGACGTCAACAATATTGTCTACACGTATTGCCCGATAAGGATTCATAATAGTGTAATGGACATATATATATTTTCATACTTAACCTAACATATCCTCTCAATAAAGCATTCCCTTGTAAGAACCCGACACGAACACATAACTGCAGAAGCATGCCTATTCCCTCCCACTGCTGAAAATACGAAAGAACATGGATGTGCTGAACTCTGTATATCCACTAAAGTACACTAATCACCCAGTCACAAGCCAAGCCTGTAAGGTGTAAACAAAATATGACAGTCTTGCTCATAGGCCCAAGAAAGTGGGATTGAATGTGATGGTGGTAATATTCTAGTAATAATAGTGCTTAAGGTCAAATATTGAGCGATGGTAATAATGATATAGTAATAATAGTGCTTAGAGTCGAATTATGAGCTAACCTCCAGGAATAAGAAGAGGGGAATAAAACCCTTAAATGGAAAAACAGCTGAGAGGCATAACGTCTTCTAAATAGGATATACCTCTATAACAGTAATTAAGGCTCTTTAAGGCAAATGGAGGTGTTCTGATTCTAATATGGGTCTGACAGGTATATAGATTTCACATGTGATGGTGATAATATTCTAGTGATAATAGTGTTAGAGTCAATATTAAGCGATAGTAATCATAATATAGTAATAATAGTGTTTAGGGTCAAATTATGAGCCAGCCTCCAGGAATAAGGGGAGGGGAATAAAAACCTTAAATGGAAAAACAGCTGAAAGGCATGACGTCATCTAAATAGGCTACCCCTCTATGACAGTGATTTACGCCCTTTAAGGCAATGGAGGTGTTCTATTTCTAATATAGGTATGACAGGTATATGAATTTCACAGTCCCAATGTAAAACCTGGATTCCCCCGATGGGGTTAAGCCAAGCAGAAGGAGGAGGGATAGATATCTTCAGTGGAGAAACAGCTGGTAGGCATGACGTAGTCTCCAAGTAGAATGTCCCTCTGTGGTGGTATTGCAAACCTGGCAGGACAAGTGGAGGTCTTCTTCTTCTCATCTGGAACTTCAGTAGAGAAGCCGTAGGTAGGAATGACGTCATCTCCAGGTAAGTTGTCCCTCTGTGGTGGTGATGCAAACCTTGTCGGGCAGGTGGAGGTATTCATGGCAGTGGTCGTCATTACACAGTATGGAGTGATGTTAGGACCTCGGTGCTTGCCATAGCGCAGGTTCGTGCCCAAGATTTGGGTAATCGTACCTGGTTCCGGGATTGTCCGGTGAAGGACAAGATCTTCCAAGGCCCCATCTGACCACTGGCGCGTAAAATGGCGCACATTCAGCCTCGCGGCCGCCGCCATTTTTGTAGTTTTTGCGGACCTCATGGCCGCCATTTTTGTAGTCCTAACGGATCTCGTGGCTCTCCGTGAATAAAGTTCAGTTGGTTGGTATAAAGAGATTAAACACGGTTCTTACCAGCTCTTTCGCTCAGGACCTTAGTCCAATGATATGGGTAGCAATGTTCATCCATTAGGGTTAAGTTTCCTCGTCAGTAAATATTCTTAGATTGCGAAAAAAATTCGAAAAAAGATCGGAAAATGATGTTAATCAAAAGGATTTGTTTATTTACAGTTGCAATTAACGGCGGGACGTTTCGGTTACAAAAAAACCTTCATCAGCCTAGCAATCTTGAGAAAGTACCTGTACGAGCGCTAATTGGTGTGCTTCCAGCATGAAGACCAGAGTGAAAGAGGGAGATGAAGGCGGGGGTTGGGCGGATATACCTTTCACCCCGTGACCTCTAAAGTTGGCGATATCCCGGACGAATTAAAAGTAAAGAAATAAAATTTCCCAAGGGGAAAGGGATTAGAAAAATGTCTAGACCCCAGAGGGGGGCGCAGACCTAAAAAATAAAATTATATAAAACTGGATATAAACTAATTGTAAAAAATTGGACCGGAAATGGTTGCATTCAGGGGCCCTCGGAAATTTGAAGAAAAGGTGGTTTGAGCCGGTGAATGGTTGCATTCAGGGACTCCAGGAGTCCAGAAGCTCCTGCGTGAATAATGGAAGCCAATAGTGGGGAAAATGAAGACTATATGAGTGAAATGGATGGATGTGAATTTAGGATTAGGCATAAGGCCCGAATGGTTAGGTTTAGAGTAAGGGGAAGGGAAGGTGTTAACCTCCACTAATAAATAATAATAATAACAATCTAATTGGGGGGTCTGTGACTTAGGATTAGGCACGTAGGGATACTGTGCACCAATACAAAAATTGCCACGTCAATGGACTATATTGGACCCGTGGCCGATGTGGACCATAGCGGGTAGAGGGTGATCATCATGGATATCGTGAGTGGTGACATGCTTCGTACAGGCCTTTCAGAAACATCATTTTCCTATAGTCATATGTAAGCATATTATGCATTTACACAGTAGGTATACGTGATAGATATTGAAATAAATATAACTATGTCCCAATGTCATGTAGGTGGTGATACTTTACATGAGATGGACATGCAAAATAGAACAAAAAGAAATAAAAATAACTTTAGATAGCGGTGGTGGACACCAGAGTGTTACCTCAATATATAGGAACATATATCACACAGTTATATCAGGATGACATGTATGGTAATAATACTTGACATGAAAAGGATGTGGAAAACTGAACAAAATGAAAAAAAATTAACTTCAAATATAGAGAGGTGACAATGGCAGTGTACAGCCCATCTACATATGTTACTATATCCCAATGTCATGCACGATGGTAATCCTTTACATGAGATGGATATGTGAAATAGAACAAAGAAAAACAAAATTAACTTTGGATTAGTGGTGGTGGACACAAGAGTGTTACCTGAATATATAGAAACATATATTACATAGCTATATCCCAATGACATGTATGGTAATGATACTTTACATGAGATGGAGATGGAAAACTGAAAAAAGAGAAATAAAACAAACTTGAGATATAGAAAGGTAGATGTGACAGTGATCGCTCAATCTATGTGTCTGACTATATCTCAATGACACGTACGGTGGTAATACTGTACATGCAATGGACATGGAAAAGTGAAAAAAGAGAAATAAAAGTAACTTCAGGTTTGAGGTGGTAGACACAAAAGTGTTCCCTCGTAACCAACATGACTAAGACACTACCCGGGGAGACCGCCGGATAATGTCACTCGATGTGGAAATAAATATTATGACAAAACATAAAAACAGCACTGACGGGGTTAGGTTAAGAGAGGACAGCAGACAGTCAAAGACTGCCCACTGGTTAGTGTACTCGCTAATATCTATGTATGTAATGATATCTATCTCCTATCAAGGCCTGGTGGTATTAGAGTAGGAATGATGATATTTTTTTATATATTATTTAATAATTATATTATTAATTGTTGTTAGATGTACAGTTTTTAATTTTTGTGTTTGTTTCAACTTGAATTGTAGACACAATATTATTTATAAATATATATATACTATAAGGAGTCTAGTTTTAGTTAGTATATATTGTATCTAATTGTTTTTCTAATCTGTAGGAGCTGTGGGCTTGTCTAAAAGAAGACCAAGAGCACCCTCTGGTGGATGAAACCTGGCACAGCACTCCCATAATAACTCCAAAATCCTCCTGTACAATACAGAAATTGGAGAATTGTTCTTGTCATTGAAAGGTGTTTTTGACCGACTATGTGTAATGGTCTATCTTAGTCTAACTATCAGACTGGACACATCCATCGTAAATAGACATATAGTGGAATGCGCAGTAGTTGGATCTTATAGAAAAGATAATAGGCGTCAATTTTGTAGCTGAATTGCATAGTCAAATAGGTGTCTATTTTGTAGCTGGATTACATTCTAGAATAGGATGCACTTATGTCTCCACAGAATGTAAGTTGGGAGATACATAAAGTATCCGTGATAAAACTCCACATGTAAAAGTAACCTATGGCAGATGGAGATTAAGTTAAGGCAAGTAGGTAAACGGTTAGGACTGGGGAGGTATGTGGTGATGTTAAAGAGGTATAAACACATCCTATATAGCAAGGCATAGATAGACAGTACTAGGGGTAAGTGGCCAAACAGAAGAGGTCATGACAGGTCCTATAATGGATGATCATCATGGGGAATGTAGTAAGACGTCAACAATATTGTCTACACGTATTGCCCGATAAGGATTCATAATAGTGTAATGGACATATATATATTTTCATACTTAACCTAACATATCCTCTCAATAAAGCATTCCCTTGTAAGAACCCGACACGAACACATAACTGCAGAAGCATGCCTATTCCCTCCCACTGCTGAAAATACGAAAGAACATGGATGTGCTGAACTCTGTATATCCACTAAAGTACACTAATCACCCAGTCACAAGCCAAGCCTGTAAGGTGTAAACAAAATATGACAGTCTTGCTCATAGGCCCAAGAAAGTGGGATTGAATGTGATGGTGGTAATATTCTAGTAATAATAGTGCTTAAGGTCAAATATTGAGCGATGGTAATAATGATATAGTAATAATAGTGCTTAGAGTCGAATTATGAGCTAACCTCCAGGAATAAGAAGAGGGGAATAAAACCCTTAAATGGAAAAACAGCTGAGAGGCATAACGTCTTCTAAATAGGATATACCTCTATAACAGTAATTAAGGCTCTTTAAGGCAAATGGAGGTGTTCTGATTCTAATATGGGTCTGACAGGTATATAGATTTCACATGTGATGGTGATAATATTCTAGTGATAATAGTGTTAGAGTCAATATTAAGCGATAGTAATCATAATATAGTAATAATAGTGTTTAGGGTCAAATTATGAGCCAGCCTCCAGGAATAAGGGGAGGGGAATAAAAACCTTAAATGGAAAAACAGCTGAAAGGCATGACGTCATCTAAATAGGCTACCCCTCTATGACAGTGATTTACGCCCTTTAAGGCAATGGAGGTGTTCTATTTCTAATATAGGTATGACAGGTATATGAATTTCACAGTCCCAATGTAAAACCTGGATTCCCCCGATGGGGTTAAGCCAAGCAGAAGGAGGAGGGATAGATATCTTCAGTGGAGAAACAGCTGGTAGGCATGACGTAGTCTCCAAGTAGAATGTCCCTCTGTGGTGGTATTGCAAACCTGGCAGGACAAGTGGAGGTCTTCTTCTTCTCATCTGGAACTTCAGTAGAGAAGCCGTAGGTAGGAATGACGTCATCTCCAGGTAAGTTGTCCCTCTGTGGTGGTGATGCAAACCTTGTCGGGCAGGTGGAGGTATTCATGGCAGTGGTCGTCATTACACAGTATGGAGTGATGTTAGGACCTCGGTGCTTGCCATAGCGCAGGTTCGTGCCCAAGATTTGGGTAATCGTACCTGGTTCCGGGATTGTCCGGTGAAGGACAAGATCTTCCAAGGCCCCATCTGACCACTGGCGCGTAAAATGGCGCACATTCAGCCTCGCGGCCGCCGCCATTTTTGTAGTTTTTGCGGACCTCATGGCCGCCATTTTTGTAGTCCTAACGGATCTCGTGGCTCTCCGTGAATAAAGTTCAGTTGGTTGGTATAAAGAGATTAAACACGGTTCTTACCAGCTCTTTCGCTCAGGACCTTAGTCCAATGATATGGGTAGCAATGTTCATCCATTAGGGTTAAGTTTCCTCGTCAGTAAATATTCTTAGATTGCGAAAAAAATTCGAAAAAAGATCGGAAAATGATGTTAATCAAAAGGATTTGTTTATTTACAGTTGCAATTAACGGCGGGACGTTTCGGTTACAAAAAAACCTTCATCAGCCTAGCAATCTTGAGAAAGTACCTGTACGAGCGCTAATTGGTGTGCTTCCAGCATGAAGACCAGAGTGAAAGAGGGAGATGAAGGCGGGGGTTGGGCGGATATACCTTTCACCCCGTGACCTCTAAAGTTGGCGATATCCCGGACGAATTAAAAGTAAAGAAATAAAATTTCCCAAGGGGAAAGGGATTAGAAAAATGTCTAGACCCCAGAGGGGGGCGCAGACCTAAAAAATAAAATTATATAAAACTGGATATAAACTAATTGTAAAAAATTGGACCGGAAATGGTTGCATTCAGGGGCCCTCGGAAATTTGAAGAAAAGGTGGTTTGAGCCGGTGAATGGTTGCATTCAGGGACTCCAGGAGTCCAGAAGCTCCTGCGTGAATAATGGAAGCCAATAGTGGGGAAAATGAAGACTATATGAGTGAAATGGATGGATGTGAATTTAGGATTAGGCATAAGGCCCGAATGGTTAGGTTTAGAGTAAGGGGAAGGGAAGGTGTTAACCTCCACTAATAAATAATAATAATAACAATCTAATTGGGGGGTCTGTGACTTAGGATTAGGCACGTAGGGATACTGTGCACCAATACAAAAATTGCCACGTCAATGGACTATATTGGACCCGTGGCCGATGTGGACCATAGCGGGTAGAGGGTGATCATCATGGATATCGTGAGTGGTGACATGCTTCGTACAGGCCTTTCAGAAACATCATTTTCCTATAGTCATATGTAAGCATATTATGCATTTACACAGTAGGTATACGTGATAGATATTGAAATAAATATAACTATGTCCCAATGTCATGTAGGTGGTGATACTTTACATGAGATGGACATGCAAAATAGAACAAAAAGAAATAAAAATAACTTTAGATAGCGGTGGTGGACACCAGAGTGTTACCTCAATATATAGGAACATATATCACACAGTTATATCAGGATGACATGTATGGTAATAATACTTGACATGAAAAGGATGTGGAAAACTGAACAAAATGAAAAAAAATTAACTTCAAATATAGAGAGGTGACAATGGCAGTGTACAGCCCATCTACATATGTTACTATATCCCAATGTCATGCACGATGGTAATCCTTTACATGAGATGGATATGTGAAATAGAACAAAGAAAAACAAAATTAACTTTGGATTAGTGGTGGTGGACACAAGAGTGTTACCTGAATATATAGAAACATATATTACATAGCTATATCCCAATGACATGTATGGTAATGATACTTTACATGAGATGGAGATGGAAAACTGAAAAAAGAGAAATAAAACAAACTTGAGATATAGAAAGGTAGATGTGACAGTGATCGCTCAATCTATGTGTCTGACTATATCTCAATGACACGTACGGTGGTAATACTGTACATGCAATGGACATGGAAAAGTGAAAAAAGAGAAATAAAAGTAACTTCAGGTTTGAGGTGGTAGACACAAAAGTGTTCCCTCGTAACCAACATGACTAAGACACTACCCGGGGAGACCGCCGGATAATGTCACTCGATGTGGAAATAAATATTATGACAAAACATAAAAACAGCACTGACGGGGTTAGGTTAAGAGAGGACAGCAGACAGTCAAAGACTGCCCACTGGTTAGTGTACTCGCTAATATCTATGTATGTAATGATATCTATCTCCTATCAAGGCCTGGTGGTATTAGAGTAGGAATGATGATATTTTTTTATATATTATTTAATAATTATATTATTAATTGTTGTTAGATGTACAGTTTTTAATTTTTGTGTTTGTTTCAACTTGAATTGTAGACACAATATTATTTATAAATATATATATACTATAAGGAGTCTAGTTTTAGTTAGTATATATTGTATCTAATTGTTTTTCTAATCTGTAGGAGCTGTGGGCTTGTCTAAAAGAAGACCAAGAGCACCCTCTGGTGGATGAAACCTGGCACAGCACTCCCATAATAACTCCAAAATCCTCCTGTACAATACAGAAATTGGAGAATTGTTCTTGTCATTGAAAGGTGTTTTTGACCGACTATGTGTAATGGTCTATCTTAGTCTAACTATCAGACTGGACACATCCATCGTAAATAGACATATAGTGGAATGCGCAGTAGTTGGATCTTATAGAAAAGATAATAGGCGTCAATTTTGTAGCTGAATTGCATAGTCAAATAGGTGTCTATTTTGTAGCTGGATTACATTCTAGAATAGGATGCACTTATGTCTCCACAGAATGTAAGTTGGGAGATACATAAAGTATCCGTGATAAAACTCCACATGTAAAAGTAACCTATGGCAGATGGAGATTAAGTTAAGGCAAGTAGGTAAACGGTTAGGACTGGGGAGGTATGTGGTGATGTTAAAGAGGTATAAACACATCCTATATAGCAAGGCATAGATAGACAGTACTAGGGGTAAGTGGCCAAACAGAAGAGGTCATGACAGGTCCTATAATGGATGATCATCATGGGGAATGTAGTAAGACGTCAACAATATTGTCTACACGTATTGCCCGATAAGGATTCATAATAGTGTAATGGACATATATATATTTTCATACTTAACCTAACATATCCTCTCAATAAAGCATTCCCTTGTAAGAACCCGACACGAACACATAACTGCAGAAGCATGCCTATTCCCTCCCACTGCTGAAAATACGAAAGAACATGGATGTGCTGAACTCTGTATATCCACTAAAGTACACTAATCACCCAGTCACAAGCCAAGCCTGTAAGGTGTAAACAAAATATGACAGTCTTGCTCATAGGCCCAAGAAAGTGGGATTGAATGTGATGGTGGTAATATTCTAGTAATAATAGTGCTTAAGGTCAAATATTGAGCGATGGTAATAATGATATAGTAATAATAGTGCTTAGAGTCGAATTATGAGCTAACCTCCAGGAATAAGAAGAGGGGAATAAAACCCTTAAATGGAAAAACAGCTGAGAGGCATAACGTCTTCTAAATAGGATATACCTCTATAACAGTAATTAAGGCTCTTTAAGGCAAATGGAGGTGTTCTGATTCTAATATGGGTCTGACAGGTATATAGATTTCACATGTGATGGTGATAATATTCTAGTGATAATAGTGTTAGAGTCAATATTAAGCGATAGTAATCATAATATAGTAATAATAGTGTTTAGGGTCAAATTATGAGCCAGCCTCCAGGAATAAGGGGAGGGGAATAAAAACCTTAAATGGAAAAACAGCTGAAAGGCATGACGTCATCTAAATAGGCTACCCCTCTATGACAGTGATTTACGCCCTTTAAGGCAATGGAGGTGTTCTATTTCTAATATAGGTATGACAGGTATATGAATTTCACAGTCCCAATGTAAAACCTGGATTCCCCCGATGGGGTTAAGCCAAGCAGAAGGAGGAGGGATAGATATCTTCAGTGGAGAAACAGCTGGTAGGCATGACGTAGTCTCCAAGTAGAATGTCCCTCTGTGGTGGTATTGCAAACCTGGCAGGACAAGTGGAGGTCTTCTTCTTCTCATCTGGAACTTCAGTAGAGAAGCCGTAGGTAGGAATGACGTCATCTCCAGGTAAGTTGTCCCTCTGTGGTGGTGATGCAAACCTTGTCGGGCAGGTGGAGGTATTCATGGCAGTGGTCGTCATTACACAGTATGGAGTGATGTTAGGACCTCGGTGCTTGCCATAGCGCAGGTTCGTGCCCAAGATTTGGGTAATCGTACCTGGTTCCGGGATTGTCCGGTGAAGGACAAGATCTTCCAAGGCCCCATCTGACCACTGGCGCGTAAAATGGCGCACATTCAGCCTCGCGGCCGCCGCCATTTTTGTAGTTTTTGCGGACCTCATGGCCGCCATTTTTGTAGTCCTAACGGATCTCGTGGCTCTCCGTGAATAAAGTTCAGTTGGTTGGTATAAAGAGATTAAACACGGTTCTTACCAGCTCTTTCGCTCAGGACCTTAGTCCAATGATATGGGTAGCAATGTTCATCCATTAGGGTTAAGTTTCCTCGTCAGTAAATATTCTTAGATTGCGAAAAAAATTCGAAAAAAGATCGGAAAATGATGTTAATCAAAAGGATTTGTTTATTTACAGTTGCAATTAACGGCGGGACGTTTCGGTTACAAAAAAACCTTCATCAGCCTAGCAATCTTGAGAAAGTACCTGTACGAGCGCTAATTGGTGTGCTTCCAGCATGAAGACCAGAGTGAAAGAGGGAGATGAAGGCGGGGGTTGGGCGGATATACCTTTCACCCCGTGACCTCTAAAGTTGGCGATATCCCGGACGAATTAAAAGTAAAGAAATAAAATTTCCCAAGGGGAAAGGGATTAGAAAAATGTCTAGACCCCAGAGGGGGGCGCAGACCTAAAAAATAAAATTATATAAAACTGGATATAAACTAATTGTAAAAAATTGGACCGGAAATGGTTGCATTCAGGGGCCCTCGGAAATTTGAAGAAAAGGTGGTTTGAGCCGGTGAATGGTTGCATTCAGGGACTCCAGGAGTCCAGAAGCTCCTGCGTGAATAATGGAAGCCAATAGTGGGGAAAATGAAGACTATATGAGTGAAATGGATGGATGTGAATTTAGGATTAGGCATAAGGCCCGAATGGTTAGGTTTAGAGTAAGGGGAAGGGAAGGTGTTAACCTCCACTAATAAATAATAATAATAACAATCTAATTGGGGGGTCTGTGACTTAGGATTAGGCACGTAGGGATACTGTGCACCAATACAAAAATTGCCACGTCAATGGACTATATTGGACCCGTGGCCGATGTGGACCATAGCGGGTAGAGGGTGATCATCATGGATATCGTGAGTGGTGACATGCTTCGTACAGGCCTTTCAGAAACATCATTTTCCTATAGTCATATGTAAGCATATTATGCATTTACACAGTAGGTATACGTGATAGATATTGAAATAAATATAACTATGTCCCAATGTCATGTAGGTGGTGATACTTTACATGAGATGGACATGCAAAATAGAACAAAAAGAAATAAAAATAACTTTAGATAGCGGTGGTGGACACCAGAGTGTTACCTCAATATATAGGAACATATATCACACAGTTATATCAGGATGACATGTATGGTAATAATACTTGACATGAAAAGGATGTGGAAAACTGAACAAAATGAAAAAAAATTAACTTCAAATATAGAGAGGTGACAATGGCAGTGTACAGCCCATCTACATATGTTACTATATCCCAATGTCATGCACGATGGTAATCCTTTACATGAGATGGATATGTGAAATAGAACAAAGAAAAACAAAATTAACTTTGGATTAGTGGTGGTGGACACAAGAGTGTTACCTGAATATATAGAAACATATATTACATAGCTATATCCCAATGACATGTATGGTAATGATACTTTACATGAGATGGAGATGGAAAACTGAAAAAAGAGAAATAAAACAAACTTGAGATATAGAAAGGTAGATGTGACAGTGATCGCTCAATCTATGTGTCTGACTATATCTCAATGACACGTACGGTGGTAATACTGTACATGCAATGGACATGGAAAAGTGAAAAAAGAGAAATAAAAGTAACTTCAGGTTTGAGGTGGTAGACACAAAAGTGTTCCCTCGTAACCAACATGACTAAGACACTACCCGGGGAGACCGCCGGATAATGTCACTCGATGTGGAAATAAATATTATGACAAAACATAAAAACAGCACTGACGGGGTTAGGTTAAGAGAGGACAGCAGACAGTCAAAGACTGCCCACTGGTTAGTGTACTCGCTAATATCTATGTATGTAATGATATCTATCTCCTATCAAGGCCTGGTGGTATTAGAGTAGGAATGATGATATTTTTTTATATATTATTTAATAATTATATTATTAATTGTTGTTAGATGTACAGTTTTTAATTTTTGTGTTTGTTTCAACTTGAATTGTAGACACAATATTATTTATAAATATATATATACTATAAGGAGTCTAGTTTTAGTTAGTATATATTGTATCTAATTGTTTTTCTAATCTGTAGGAGCTGTGGGCTTGTCTAAAAGAAGACCAAGAGCACCCTCTGGTGGATGAAACCTGGCACAGCACTCCCATAATAACTCCAAAATCCTCCTGTACAATACAGAAATTGGAGAATTGTTCTTGTCATTGAAAGGTGTTTTTGACCGACTATGTGTAATGGTCTATCTTAGTCTAACTATCAGACTGGACACATCCATCGTAAATAGACATATAGTGGAATGCGCAGTAGTTGGATCTTATAGAAAAGATAATAGGCGTCAATTTTGTAGCTGAATTGCATAGTCAAATAGGTGTCTATTTTGTAGCTGGATTACATTCTAGAATAGGATGCACTTATGTCTCCACAGAATGTAAGTTGGGAGATACATAAAGTATCCGTGATAAAACTCCACATGTAAAAGTAACCTATGGCAGATGGAGATTAAGTTAAGGCAAGTAGGTAAACGGTTAGGACTGGGGAGGTATGTGGTGATGTTAAAGAGGTATAAACACATCCTATATAGCAAGGCATAGATAGACAGTACTAGGGGTAAGTGGCCAAACAGAAGAGGTCATGACAGGTCCTATAATGGATGATCATCATGGGGAATGTAGTAAGACGTCAACAATATTGTCTACACGTATTGCCCGATAAGGATTCATAATAGTGTAATGGACATATATATATTTTCATACTTAACCTAACATATCCTCTCAATAAAGCATTCCCTTGTAAGAACCCGACACGAACACATAACTGCAGAAGCATGCCTATTCCCTCCCACTGCTGAAAATACGAAAGAACATGGATGTGCTGAACTCTGTATATCCACTAAAGTACACTAATCACCCAGTCACAAGCCAAGCCTGTAAGGTGTAAACAAAATATGACAGTCTTGCTCATAGGCCCAAGAAAGTGGGATTGAATGTGATGGTGGTAATATTCTAGTAATAATAGTGCTTAAGGTCAAATATTGAGCGATGGTAATAATGATATAGTAATAATAGTGCTTAGAGTCGAATTATGAGCTAACCTCCAGGAATAAGAAGAGGGGAATAAAACCCTTAAATGGAAAAACAGCTGAGAGGCATAACGTCTTCTAAATAGGATATACCTCTATAACAGTAATTAAGGCTCTTTAAGGCAAATGGAGGTGTTCTGATTCTAATATGGGTCTGACAGGTATATAGATTTCACATGTGATGGTGATAATATTCTAGTGATAATAGTGTTAGAGTCAATATTAAGCGATAGTAATCATAATATAGTAATAATAGTGTTTAGGGTCAAATTATGAGCCAGCCTCCAGGAATAAGGGGAGGGGAATAAAAACCTTAAATGGAAAAACAGCTGAAAGGCATGACGTCATCTAAATAGGCTACCCCTCTATGACAGTGATTTACGCCCTTTAAGGCAATGGAGGTGTTCTATTTCTAATATAGGTATGACAGGTATATGAATTTCACAGTCCCAATGTAAAACCTGGATTCCCCCGATGGGGTTAAGCCAAGCAGAAGGAGGAGGGATAGATATCTTCAGTGGAGAAACAGCTGGTAGGCATGACGTAGTCTCCAAGTAGAATGTCCCTCTGTGGTGGTATTGCAAACCTGGCAGGACAAGTGGAGGTCTTCTTCTTCTCATCTGGAACTTCAGTAGAGAAGCCGTAGGTAGGAATGACGTCATCTCCAGGTAAGTTGTCCCTCTGTGGTGGTGATGCAAACCTTGTCGGGCAGGTGGAGGTATTCATGGCAGTGGTCGTCATTACACAGTATGGAGTGATGTTAGGACCTCGGTGCTTGCCATAGCGCAGGTTCGTGCC
>NW_027648214.1:0-1000 GCF_949987685.1 Ammodytes marinus
AGGTAGAGAGACAGGGGAGAGAGACAGGGGAAGAGATAGCAGAGAGATTTTTTTTGTGTGTTAACTTACAGGAAGAGAGACAGACAGACAGACAGACATACATACAGACAGACAGACAGACAGACAGACAGACAGACAGACAGACAGACAGACAGTGTGTTGTTATATGTTGAATAGTTTTACTTATTGTATTGTAATTTGATGATGTGCTTTGGCAATATTGTACAATACTGTAACTTTCATGCCAATAAAGCTACATTTAATTGAATTGACAGACAGACGGACAGACAGACAGACAGACAGACAGACAGACACACAGACACACAGACACACAGACAGACAGACAGACAGACAGACAGACAGACAGACTTCCGCTGCAGTGGATTGTGGGTCAGAATCACCATTAAAAACATTCTGATTTTCCACATTAAACATCCCATAGTAGGACATCTGGGTATTTGTCAGCAATGCTATATCTGACAACATGTATTGGGACATATTCCTAAATAGTTTTTTCTACCATACAAAAAGGCAGAGAAGTATGGAGACTGGAACACAGGCAATAACAAAAATAATATTATTTTTTTCTTTTGTTTATGTGTGTATAGTTTAGTGGACATTCCCCTTTGATTAACTCTACAGTAAAGGACTGCACTTTTCGTTGTACATGTTATAATGACAGTAAAGATATTCTATTCTATTTGTTACGGTGACGACAGGCAGACAGGCAAGCACGACCCAAATGCAGAATGTTTCAAGTGAGGGTAATTTATTGTCCAAAAAAACACAAAAACTCCAGAAACGCAAAAAAAAAGGCACAAAGGCACATGGAACACAGGAACATACAGGGACAGACTCACCAACAGGTACAATGCTCGGACAGGGAACAAAGAAACACTGGGAGTTATATACACACACACATAAGACAGGGTAGACAACGAGGGACAGGGTGAAACACATTAGGGGAGGGAGCAGTAATCAAACAGGAGGGAAACTTGAC
>NW_027648213.1:20000-27500 GCF_949987685.1 Ammodytes marinus
GGGTTGGGGTTACCCAGGGAGCGTTGCATTCTAGAACTTTGTAGAACTTTCTTGATGATGTCATATTACACACTGCACCTTTAAAGGAATACTAGGTAACTCTGGAGAATATTTGTTGACAAAATCCTTTTAGTCAAAATCTGTGAATATCTCCTCAAGATCTGCTACGTGTGTGTGTGTGTGTGTGTGCGTGTGTGTGTGTGTGTGTGTGTGTGCGCGTGCAGGTAGCTAAAATGTGCTTGTTTTAATGTATGTAGGCCTATGTTTTAATAGACTATTTGTGTGTTTTTATATTAGTGAGTGTGTGTGTGTGTATGTTTCTATTCTATTAGTGTGTGTGTGTGTGTGTGTGTGTATGTTTCTATAAGTGTGTGTGTGTGTGTGTGTGTGTGTGTGTGTGTGTGTGTGTGTGTGTGTTCAGTTCGTGACAGAGAGTCTGTGCTTCAGTTGTCTTTCATCATTAATTTCCATTTGTCTGCTCTGGAACACATCCAGAGAGAATAGAATGAATACATTTGATTTCTCTCTCTCTCAGTCTCAGTCTCTCTCTCCCTCTCTCTTTCTCCCTCTCCCTCTCTCTCTCTCTCTCCCTCTCTCTCTCTCTCCCTCTCTCTTTCTCCCTCTCCCTCTCTCTCTCTCTCTCCCTCTCTCCCTCTCTCTCCCCCTCTCTCTCTCTCTCTCTGTCCCTCTCTCACTCTCTCTCTCCCTCTCTGTCCCTCTCTCTCACTCTCTCTCTCTCCCATGCACACACACACACACACACACACACACACACACACACGCAGTGTCTCTCTCTCTCTCACACACACACACACACACAGTCAGCGCGTGCCTCTCGGTTGGAGCAGCAGCACTAACGGCTGCGGCTCGTGCAGCTCAAACGAACAGAGCGCGAGGCAGCGAAACTCTCCTCTTCCTCTGGGTGGATGCGCGTTCTCTCTCTGTCTATCTATCTGTGCGTCTCTCTCTCTCTCTGTTTCTCCCTCTCTCTCTATCTATCTGTCTCTCTCTCTCTATCTATCTATCCCTCCCTCTCCCTCTCTATCTATCTATCCCTCCCTCTCCCCCTCTCTCTCTCTCACTCTCTCTTCTGGGTGGATGAAGCCGGATGGACGAACGCTAACGGAACATTTTTATCATACACGGACGCACCACCATGACTATTCTCAATGGATAACCCCCGTTCTATCTCCCTCGCTCTATCTCTCTGTCTGTGTGTGTGTGTGGACGGTAAAAAGTTAAGGGGGGATTTCGCGTTGATTAATCCGCTCACCAGGCGCTTGTAGCCGGCGTCAACTCGGCGGATAATTCACCTGCCACGGTTCTATTTCCACTTTGGACTTCCATGGTAACTGGACCACTTGAATAGGCTATTTTTTTTTTTTTTTTTTTTTTTCCAATGTTTTTGCGAGGGATTGCTTTCTTACTCCAAGCGCTGGGGAAATGGATCGCTTGCTTTCTGGTACTGTCTATAACAAACCCTAATGTTGATTTTTGAACATATTCCCGGTGTATAAAAAGGATAAATTGAACTGCTGACGTATTAATCATGATCCCTAGATGTTTCCCGTCATGGATTTCTGTCGCGTGAAAGGATATTTTTGACATTTATTGGCTGATTTTCCACTAAGGGATTGTTTTCTCGTCGACAATTTTTCTGACTTGACAATTATTTTCGCGGGTATTCTAACAAATCATCCCCTCTGACTATCCCGAGTGGTCTTGAAGGCTTAATCACCACCAATAAACTCAGCCCTATCCCTTACTGTACTAGAAATTGATTACAAATAGGCAAAAAAACGTATTTAAATAGCCGAAAACACCGTGAAAATAACACACATTTGACTGGGGGAAAGCTCAGCTATTCTGCAGACTTTAGAGTGAGTCTCCTGTATTAACGGATCGCCGCTTGGGGGAGATTTGTCCCCCTGAACTTAAAAGCACCGTAGGAGTTTTGGGATCTTTATCGGACACATATAACACCCTCGCGACCCCTTAAAATCGGATATCCTTCATTTTAAACACCCCCCTGATCCCCTTATGGCTCTGTATTGATTTAAAAAGGCGTAAAAAAAAACGTATTCTATAATTTTTTCTGTCAATTTTCATGTTGTAAATCCTCAAAATCAATCAAATATTAGACTATTTTCGGTGTACAGGCGATTTTTTCACCCTGCTTAAGGCTTGTTACGCGGCTGGGTTAATTTAAGATCCCGTGGACTGAATTATGTTCTCCACGTTGGAAATAAAACCTCATGCTGGTCGTAAATTATCCCCTTAACCCTTCTCAGGAGAGCGCGCAAAGGAGAGAGACACACACCGAGACATATTATTCCTGTTAAAGCAGGTTTTCGTGCCAATTAATCAAAATAAAAGGCAGTGAAAACGTGCACAGAAAAAATACCCTATAACATCCCTCAAATAGGCTACTCAATACTATTCATTATATGCCAAAAAAAATTGTTTTTGAAAATAAAAATTAAAATTGATTTGGACTTTTTTTGTTGAATTCTGTTAAATTCTTGATGCAAAAACTGTTAATGTTAATTGTATTTAAATCATAACCAATTAAAATTATAACCAATTCAGAATATGTACTTATAACTTGTTGAGGTCTAAAATGTCAAAGTAATCTTACTGTTGAGTCTGTGGAGAGGACGCAATCTGTGGTATTCTCAGATCACATTATACCCATTACAGTCCTAGAGGGCTTTGTGTGTGTGTGTGTGTGCTTCAACGCAGGTGTGTGAAAGCGCTTTAATTCATAAGTAATTAACTTTACAACAGTCTAGAGACGATACCCTGCCTCTTAAACTATTCTGTGTTGTTTTAAACGTCATTCTATATGCCTACAACGACTTAAAAGTGTCTAGAAAATTAGAAGTTACATAGTCTGAAAATTCAAGTAAATGCAGAATTGGTATAAACACTGACAACTGATTTAAAAAAAAAAAAAAAAAAAAAAGATTGTTGAGTAAATTTGTCTGAATTGTGGCAACAGCACACAGGTCCTTATAACAAGTCTTTAATCCTATTCTCAAAACCTTATGTGTAGTGCTTTAAAATCTACCTTATACCTAGCTGATTTCCAATGCATCTATATGGCTGGTACGCTCACTGTATAGCCACATTCGAGAGCTACATACCCCTCCTTTCCCCTTATTCTGCATGTAGAACTTGAAATTGAGCCCGTGCATTCGTGCAATATTGATTTTTTTCTGCTTTCTTCCCTCACCGCAAATAACAAAATGCACCTGACTATCACATAAGCAGTGTCAGTCGTGTTGCTTGTAAATGTAAGACGTGCGGCAGTCTCGGAAAGGACATTCAAAGAGTTCTGAGTTGAGGATTTTTGAAGCAAGAACGGGATATTTTTGAAGGACTGGGAATTTTAAATCTTTGGGATAATCGGAACAACCTTTTTTCTTTCTTTAAATATAGTCTTAAACCCTTATGTGTAGTGCTCTAATGTCTACCTTACCTAGCTGATTTCAAATGCAACTATATGGGTATAAATCTCATACTCTATTGAGCTTGATTTTGAGCATACATGTGAGGTCGACACTTAACCTTAAAACCTCTGTATACATAGTCTAAAAAATATTTAAAAAAAAATCCATATATGATATTAAAGTTGGGTGTCTCAATACGCTTTTTACAAAAAACCTAAAAATAAATGTTCATAAATATATATATATAAAAAAAAACGTATTGTGTCATAAGAACCAGAGCATAGCCCCATAGCTTCATCTAAAACCCAAATTCCCATCAAGTTTACCAAACTTAAATGCCAACATCTTTTGATTGGTTTGACGAATTCTAAAATGCCGAACTCTTTTCCGAAGCTTACAATCCCCCACTTAACTCCCCACATTACATGAGTTGGAACGATTTTTTTGGGGATTTTGTTTTTTTCCCGAGGACTTGTCTTTACCATTTGCGGTGTGAAAAACTTTCAACGGCTAAATGGGACTGAATGACAGTAGCCCTGGAGCCATGAGAAACGGCCGTGGACTGTCCGTCGATCAGTGGGCGGACTCGGTGGTGGTCCGTCCGAGAACCACCGCACAGCACGTGACCATCCACAAACGATTGGTCGTGGGCTTTGCGTTGTCCATCCTCACCCTCATAATCGTCACCGCGGTCGCTGTTGTGCTTAGCATGCGATTCGAGGACTGTAGCGGCGGTGGAAGCAATAGCGACGGAGGGCTGAACGAATCGGGCTCCAGAGGTGGTGGTGGTGGTGGTGGTGGTGGTGGTGGAGGAGGAGGGGGGGGTTCGGCGAAGTTCAATGGGAGCAGAGGTGACCGAAATGGGGATAGAGGAGAGGAGGAGACAGCCCAGCCCTGGAGGAATTCGCGGCTGTCCGGGTGGATCAGGCCGAGGCACTACGACCTGAAGCTGGCCGTGTACATGGATAACTTCACGTTCTCCGGAGAGGTTTCCATAGAGATAGAATGCGTCAACGCCACGAGATTCATCGTGCTGCACGCGGACAGACTAGAGGTAGGTTTCTATCTGTCTGTCTGTCTGTCTGTCTGTCTGTCTGTCTGTCTGTCTGTCTGTCTGTCTGTCTGTCTGTCTGTCTGTCTGTCTGTCTGTCTGTCTGTCTGACTGTCTATGATGTCTTATTTCATACTAGTATAAATCAAAGGTCTAACATGTACATTCAGGTGTTTATTTGACTAAATCTTGTCTGTTTGCGTCTGTATATTTCTCCTATACAACCATCTTTAACAGACATTATCACAACATTAGTTTTTTCCCTCAATACTCTGAACCAAAAATCTCAACTTCTAAAGCACTTACATCAACTAAACTTTCCATAATCATTCTCAGCACTATTCTGAAGGTTATTACAGAAGGATTTGTTCATATGTTGTTCACTGTCTGATTTAAGAGACATTTAGTTCTTAAAAACATGCAGAAAATAGCTCTCACTCACTCACTCCCTCACACACACACACACACACACACACACACACACACACACACACACACACACACACACACACACACACACACACACACACACACACACACACACACACTCACAGTCTGTCTGATACACTTGATAACTTTTCCCAATGATTATTTCCAAATAAATTAACATCCCACAAACAAAGCCGCGCTCAAACACAAAGACATTTCGTTTGCACATTTGGCCCCTTGGAGGTTATCCCTTAACGGCTCCAATTAACCCACGAAAGCTGCAGTTTCAGCCAAATTTTTCTTCAAGACAATCTGTGTGTGTGTGTGTGTGTGTGTGTGTGTGTGTGTGTGTGTGTGTGTGTGTGTGTGTGTGTGTGTGTGTGTGTGTGTGTGTGTGTGTGTGTGTGTGTGTGTGTGTGTGTGTGTGTGTGTGTGTGTGTGTGTGTGTGTGTGTGTGTGTGTGTGTGTGTGTGTGTTAAGACAATCTCGCGGTTTTGAGAGAAAACGCCTTAGCAATGAGGTTTTTGAGGGTCACTAATGTGAGAAAAGGGACGGGATAAATTTGTCTAATTTGATCAAAGGCCAATTTTAAAGAAACCCTGCAGTGTGTGTGTGTGTGTGTGTGAGAGTGGGAAGGTGTGTGTGTGTGTGTGTGTGTGTGTGTGCACATTGTGAATTAAGATGTGTTGCGTGGCGGTAGGCAGGTCTCTCCTAAGGTAACATCAGAAGCAATGCATTATGAAAGAAGACTTGTAGTGTGTGTGTGTGTGTGTGTGTGTGTGTGTGTGTGTGTGAGACTCTCTGTGTATGTGTGACTCTCTCTCACTGTGTCTGTGTGTGTGTGTGTGTGACTGTGTGTGTGTATGTGTGTATGTGTGTGTGACTCTCTGTGACTGTGTGTGACTCTCTGTGTGTGTGTGTTACTCTCTCTGACTGTGTGTGTGACTCTCTCTTGTGTGTGTGTGTGTGTGTGACTCTCTCTGACTGTGTGTGTGTGTGTGCCATGACGTGAAAAGGCTAGAACAGAAAAGTGAGGCTATAATACAACATGCTGGTGGATAAGTATAGTGAGAATACTCCTCCTGTAAGTAGCTTTGAGAGGAATGCTTTTAGGCGAGACACTGCAGGTGAATACAGTAGCACATTTATACCTTATAGATATCATTATAAAACTTTGCCAGTTGATTACTGACATTAAAGCTGGGGTGGAGGATTTGCGGTTGAGGTATTTGGATTCAAATCTCTATCCCAACTGCTATTTTCCCCGCAAATATATAGTGCTGAGAATGATTATGGAAAGTTTAGTTGATGTAAGTGCTTTAGAAGTTGAGATTTCTGGTTCGGAGTATTGAAAGAAAAAAAAAATAACGTTGAGATAATGTCCGTTAAAGATGGTTTTGCATACGAGAAATATACAGACGCAAAGAGACAAGGTTAATTTCAAAAAGCAGTTAAGTCAAAAATCCATGCACGATCACCGTAAGCTTAACAAAATTACGCACTGCAGCTTTAAATAAACTTGTATAGTGCCAGTTGCCCTGAGAGGTCAAACCCTTGGAGAATCGATAATGACGTTATAACATTCAAACTCGGGTCAGAATGAGGGCTTGAAAGCGAGGGAGTTCAGAAAATTCACACACACACACACACACACACACACACACACACACACACACACACACACACACACACACACACACACACACACACACACACACACACACACACACACACACACACACACACACACACACACACACACACACACACACACACACACACACACCAATATGCCAAATAATTAAAATTCGTTTTGGGGTCGAGCGGGGTCCTTGAAGGCATCACGAATCGCCCGCGATGCGTTCGCTGACTCACCAGGAAGCCGGTGGAAAAACATCCAGATAATCCCCCAACGTTTCCTCCCTGTGTCAGCGGGAGCTCTGCCTGTATCGACCAGCTCCATCATCAAAGAGCGGCAACACACACACACACACACACACACACACACACACACACACACACACACACACACACACACACACGCACACACACGCACACGCAGGCAGGCACGCACACTCCCTCCCTCCCTCCCTCCCTCCCTCCCTCCCTCACTCACTCACTCACTCACTCACTCACTCACTCACTCACTCACTCACTCACTCACTCACTCACTCACTCACTCACTCACACGGCTATACTTGTGAGGACACTCTACTAAATGCCTAACCCCAACCCCAAAATAAATGTCCTAACTCTTACAGTATAAAACAAAAATACTTGTACAAGTAGACACACACACACACACACACACACACACACACACACACACACACACATACACACACACACACAATGGTTCCCACTGTTGCCGGGTCACGCACCACCACACTGAATTTATGCAAAAAAAAAAAAAAATCAATTTAATCACGTCTGTTTCAATTTAACGATGACTAAGTTCCTCTCTTTGCCAGTTTGCATATAGCAGACTGTTCTCTAGACCCTTTGCTGTGTATTGATTTCACTTCTGTGACACAGGGGGGACATTTTGGGTTGATTTAAGACATTATG
>NW_027648213.1:42500-45000 GCF_949987685.1 Ammodytes marinus
GGCGGGAGGTGCGAGCATGGACCTATAAGGGCGCGAGGCAGACGCGAGTAGGAAAGTGGCAGCATTACCATACATGGAAACATCCGCGTGGTGACGACACCAAGTTACATGCGACGTCACGATGTTACAAAGCGTCAAGCCGCTTTGAACACGTGACTTCTCGACTGGCTAGAATAGTGTCTAGTGCTCGGCACAGACACCCCAGACGGTCAGCAGGGAATACGTCGAAATGCATGTACGTCATTATTTGATAATCTAGTATGGTTAAACATGACTATAAATCATCATAACAACGTTTATAGGTCATAAAAGTCAAAAAGTATCATAGGTCCGCTTTAAGGAAAACTATATAAAAATAACATTCTTTGCACTGATGGTCTCGTTTGCTGTTGCATGTAATTTATGATCATCAGAGGAGAAATGAGACTGTTTCAGAAATATTTCAAAGTTCCTCGTAGCTACTTTTTAAAGTCCAAAGTAAGTGATGAATTGAATAGCAGGTCATTCTGTGTTAATTACGACTCATTGAATAAAACCATTTGGATTCAGGAGCAAATGTGGAGAAAATTGGTTTGATTGGTCGATATAATTGATACATAACGTTTCACTGCAGACACACCTCTAACATTGGTGGCAAGGCAAGTTTATTTCTATAGCATAATTCAGACACAAGGCCATTCAGAGTGCTTTACAGGGGCATGACATACATCAAGATTAAAATACATCAAGTATAGGATAGACGGTAGAAGTGGTGTGGTGGATGATGCCATCTTTAGTAACTATAGCTTCTTGTCCTTGAAGGCCACCGTAGCTTCTGTAAATTATCCTCAAAGAGTAAGGGAGCGTTGACATCTACAATCTCACCTCTAGATGACGCCAAATACTCAGATATTACACACTGTACCTTTAAGTGATAGTTGTTTTTACTGTTTCTTGTTCACTGAAAATGCGGATGTTGGCATTGGAATGTTTTGGACTGTTTTTTTTTAATGGTTGCAGCATGGATATTAGCCTAAACTAAAGTGTTCACTCAATGAAACAATAAAGTGAATCTTATTTTACTTTGAAAATAACCCACTTCATATGTATGTTTTTCTCTCTCCTCACAGTTACCTGGCAGTGTCTCAGTTCAGTCCGATCCACGCACGGAAGCATTATTTAGATAAATTGCATTATGTCAATAAAAAAGTCAAAATAATAATAATAATAATAACAATAATAACAATAACAATAATAATAATAATAATAATAATAATAATAATAATAATAATAATAATAATAATAATAATAATAATAATAATAATAATAATAATACAAAAGTCAGAAAACTCTACTTTATTTGACAGAAACACACATGATTTTAATTTTTCATACACAGAAGAACAATAAAATGTATCTTATATTATCTTAGAAAATAACCCACTTCATATGTATGTTTTTCTCTCCCCCTCACAGTTACCTGGCAGTGACTCAGTTCAGTCCGACCCACGCGCGGAAGGCTTTTCCGTGTTTTGACGAGCCGGTGTACAAGGCCACGTTCACTGTGACCCTCCGCCATGACGCCCAGTTCACCTCTCTGTCCAACATGCCCGTGGAAGAAGGCAGCAGCTCATTGGCCGACGAGGACGGCTGGCTGACCAATCGCTTCGCCCGAACGCCGCGCATGTCCACCTACTACCTGGCCTGGGCCGTGTGCAACTTCACATACAGAGAGACGCAGACAGACAGCGGAGTTATCGTGAGTTTATAGAGTGTGTGTGTGTGTGTGTGTGTGTGTGTGTCTGTGTCTGTCTGTCTGTCTGTCTATCTATCTATCTATGTATCTATGTATCTATCTATCTATCTATCTATCTATCTATCTATCTATCTATCTATCTATCTATCTATCTATCTATCTATCTATCTATCTATCTATCTATCTATCTATCCATCCATCCATCCATCCAGCCATCCATCCATCCATCCATCCATCCATCCATCCATCCATCCATCCATCCATCCATCCATCCATCCATCCATCCATCCATCCATCCATCCATCCATCCATCCATCCATCCATCCATCCATCCATCCATCCATCCATCCATCCATCCATCCATCCATCCATCCATCCATCCATCCATCCATCCATCCATCCATCCATCCATCCATCCCTCCCTCCCCCCCCCTCTCTCTCTCTCTTTTAATTTGTTTATCTATATTTTATTGAGGCCGCTTTTGATAGAATAAAACAATACTATTTATATTATTATTGTATGTATTTCTATATTTTGTATGGACTCTCTGGGCACTGAGGCACGGGCTCAACAACTGTGATTTCTGTTCAAAAAGAAATGTATTTTTAAAGGCTAAAGGCGAGAGGATGATGACATCGTTTTCAATCGGTGTAACTCGCCACACACACACACACACACACACACACACACACACACACACACACACACACACACACACACACACACACACACACACACACACAAACACACACGGAACAGAAAAG
>NW_027648213.1:70000-72500 GCF_949987685.1 Ammodytes marinus
AGAGTTCTTCTTTGGAGCGCACTTAAGAACGCTGTGAAAGAAGAATGCGTTTCCCAGATTCCTTCTTAGCGAAAGTAGTACTTTCACTAAGATGGAACTGTACGACGGAGCTGACCCACTCTTTCAACCTTCTTAGCGACCAAATCGTCAGTGATCATGCCGCGTAGGGAAATTTATTTCCTCCACTTTTCGAAATAATAAAACAATGCTCAATGCGGACCTGGCGCAATAAACATAAACTAATAGAGAATTTTTTTTTTTAATGAATTACAGGTTTACGTTTTCCACACACAAGAGTTTATAGTACTACACATAAAAAAACATCAACAACCCTGTGGCATTTCACAGATATCAAGGAAACAGATTGAATTGAATTCAGCTGAACCTCATTGAGAGCGGATCCACCTGCTACTCTATATAAAGGCGTTGCCAAAGTCCGCGCGTGTGAGAAACCATGGCTGCAATACAGCAAATTCTCGCTGCCAACCAGCCGCGTCGCCGTGCGCGAAGCCAGACGGTTTACATTAACGCCTACGTGCGTCAGAACTTCTCCCCACTGGACGTGCTGTCAGACCGGGCCGTCCAGGCAAAGTACCGGCTGCCCCGTGCGGAGATCCAACGACTAATAACTCTGGTGTCTCCACACATCCAGAGAGCAACCCGCTGCAATTTTGCCCTCAGCCCGGAGGTGCAGCTCCTGGCTGCTCTGCGTTTTTACGCAGTGGGGAGCTTCCTGGAGGTGGTGGGGGACGGCACCGGCCTCAGCAAGGCATCGGTGTCACGGAGTGTGGCAGCTGTGACACCAATTCTCCTGCGCCATGCCCGGACCCATATCAAGATGGCCACCACACGGGACGAGGTCCGCATGGTCCACCAAGGGTTCCACGCAGTGGCTGGGATCCCCCGGGTGATCGGTCTGGTAGATGGCACCCTTATTCCAATCCACAATCCCTCCCTGGTGGATCCGTGCTGGATTGGTCGCAAGCACTACGCGGCCATAAACACGCAGGTGGTGGTGGATCACAATGGCCTCATCACTGACATCGTCGCCAGGTGGCCAGGCAGCACTCACGACAGTTTCATGTGGGCCAACTCAGCTGTGGGGCAGAAGGCTGGCAGAGGAGTGTTTGGCCGGGGCATCATCCTAGGGGACAGTGGCTACCCTCTCCGGAGTTACCTCGTCACGCCGGTAACCAACCCAGCAACACCACAGGAGGAGAGATTCAATGAGGCCCACACAAGCACCAGGACGAAGATCGAACGGGTGTTTGGCATTTGGAAGTCCCGCTTCAGGTGCATTCATCGTTCGTCGGGGGGGCTGCGCTTGTCACCAATCAAGTGTTGCCAAGTGATTGTTGTCACCGCCATGCTGCACAACATTGCAGTGCGCGTTGGCGCAGATGAGCCGCCTCCTGTTGAAGAGCAACATTCAGAGGACGAAGCCCCGAACCCCGCCCCCCGCAATGTGCGAGCAGTACTGCATCAGGCCGGAGCCCAGACCAGACAGGAACTTATCCACCTCTTCTGAGGTCCAACAACCCCAGCCCCTACCCCTTCACCACAAGTCGCCAAGCACTGATCACTAATAAACCCACAACCATAAACCCACAACCATAAACCCACAACCATAAACCCACAACCATAAACCCACAACCACTGTCAGGCCTGAAGGCTGAAATAAATAAACAGAACCAGCAGATGTAGGCTACATGTAACGTCCTGCACACTGATTAATTGCTTCAGTGTCCGGGTGCTTTACCTGAAAGTATGGCACTGGATTGTTAAGGAAATATTGTTGCATACAGTATGTGGGAGTATAGTGCCCACATTTCTGAGGTGACCATGTAACAAGTGGGAAATTAGCGCAAAACATGCTGTGCTGAAAGGGCGCACAATACGCACATGTCATGAACCTACGCTTAGATAAATTACAAATTGCCTGGGACTTTTTGTTGCTATTTGACACCCTCATTTCAATGCAAAATGATCCACACAATACATGGTTGAAAAGGAAACCAAAGTAGTTTATTGAAACCATATGATGGGGGGGGGGGGGGGCTCCGCGCTGCATTTACTGCTGGGCCTCTGCATCACCTGCAATGAAGGGAGATTGATTAGTGAAATTGAACGGGATACATTGGGTAATGCAGATAAAACATTGAAATACCCATACCTGAATCCTGGGGAAAGATGATTGGCATCGAGATGGAGGGACGGTTGAACTGGGCCTCTGCAAGCGCCAGCTGTCTCCGGTGCAGCTCCAACCTCTCCTGCTTCATCCGGACCACCTCTTCCTGCAGGGCAGTTTGTCTTTGGAGGTGGCCCTCCATCCCCCGCAGCACCTCCAGCTTCTCCCTCTCCAGGCGCACCAGCGTCTCACTGCAGGTGCAGGTTGTTATCGCGGGCCGCCATCGTGAGCCTCCACGCATAAGGACACCGGGCCCTGCTGGTTGGCGCGCAGGGACAGGCCATGGTTGTTGGGGGTCGTCCTCTCCTGGTG
>NW_027648213.1:92500-95000 GCF_949987685.1 Ammodytes marinus
TGTGTGTGTGTGTGTGTGTGTGTGTGTGTGTGTGTTATTGTGTGTGTGTGTGTGTGAACGATGATTTAAGTCCATTTGTTAAATTTAATCCGTCCATTTGTAAAAGCTGCCTCCAGGGCTCATGATGAAACTCATTATGAGAATATCTGTGTTTGAGACTGAGGGGCTGTCCAGTGTGTGTGTGTGTGTGTGTGTGTGTGTGTGTGTGTGTGTGTGTGTGTGTGTGTGTGTGGTGGTCTGTGTGTGTGTGTGTGTGTGTGTGTGTGTGTGTGTGTGTGTGTGTGTGTGTGTGTGTGTGTGTGTGTGTGGTGGTCTGTCTGTGTGTGTGTGTGTGTGTAGGTTTTAGAGAGGGTGTGTGTGAGAGAGAGAGAGAGAGAGAGAGAGAGAGAGAGAGTGTGTCTGTGTGTGTGTGTGCTTGTGGCTATCCAGTATGTGTGCACGTCTGTGTGTGTAGATGGTAGAGAGGGTGTGGGTGTGTGTGTGTGTGTGTGTGTAGGTTGTGTGTGTGTGTCTGTGTGTGTGTGTGTGTGTGCGTGCGTGTGCGTGTGTGTGTGTGTAGCTCCGGGCTGAACCAGTTATGTCTTTATTAACATACATCTAAACGCTTTAACCAAGGTTAACTAACCTTAGACACCGGGACCACTCATTTATTTAATTTGCCTTTAGATGAATGTATTATGTGTGTGTGTGTGTGTGTGTGTGCGTGTGTGTGTGTGTGTGTGTGTGTGTGTGTGAGGCAGTGTGTGTGTGTGTGTGTGTGAGAGAGAGACAGTGTGTGTGTATGTGTGTGTGTGTGAGGCAATGTGTGTGTGCGTGAGAGAGACAGTGTGTGTGTGTGTGTGTGTTTGCGTTAGACAGTGTGTGTGTGTTTGCGTGCGTTAGACAGTGTGTGTGTTTGCGTTAGACAGTGTGTGTGTTTGCGTTAGACAGTGTGTGTGTGTTTGCGTTAGACAGTGTGTGTGCGCATGCGAGAGAGACAATGTGTGTTTTCTGTTTAGTCTTATATGTATAGACTATATTATCTTTATTAATACCAATACAATCCCATCTGTAAGAAATGGAACACATCCCAAGAGAGTTATATATATTCATAAATATATTACTCTAACCACACCACGAGCACCCCCGTTATTCTCAACTCTTAAACCTGCAGTGTGTAGAATTTTGGGTTTTATTTCCTAGCAGATTTTGTAGAAAGTAATTATAATATCCATAAGTACATTTAATTTAGTGCATAATAGCTGAAATTTAATTATTATTTTTTCCCTTAGAAAGGGTCTCGTATATGTCCATATTTCTGCATATTTTGGACCAAGGCCTAGTGCCGCCATCTTGAAAGTGTCATAGTTGGAATGTCATCAGGTGCATTGTTTAAAATGTAGAATTGTTCTTGTCCTTGAAGGCCACTGTAGCTTCTGTTATTATTCTAAAGGGTTGGGGTTACCCAGGGAGCGTTGCATTCTAGAACTCTCTAGAACTTTCTTGATGATGTCATATTACACACTGCACCTTTAAATTGGAAGCAAACAACTTAATCTCTCAATTGAAGGGCTGTGGACCAACATACTTATCAAAACATTCCACTGTGAGACTGGCCCTTGCCTTCCGAATCGCATACTTTCTACTATATAGTTTGGTAGAAAGAAGATTTAGGATGTCCCGATTCTTGTGGCCAGATTTAGGATGGTTAGAAGTACCCGGATGTCCTACTTCATGCGGCCAAGATTGTTAGTGTTGAAAACTGCATCCTATTTGGGCGATTCTGACCCACAATCCAGTGTGCACGTGGAGTGACGTCACATCGACGAAGCCTCCATATGAAAACAAACGGGGATGAGACGGATATAAAAGCAAGAGGCAAGATCAAGGCGCAATGTTATGATGAAATAAGAGAGTAAAGTATGTCCCAATAGTATGCCTACTGCATCCTAACTAGATTCTTTTTATCATCGGATGTAGTATGTAGAATAGAAGAAAGAAAGAGTATGGGATTCGGAACGCAAGGTGGGTTGTTATATGCCAACAGACAGTCTAGTGAAACCAGTTAAGAAATACACATTCTGGTGGGTGACAACTTTCAGCACCGGACAGCTCCCTATCATTGAGATGGGTGGAATATTTGTGTGTGTGTGTGTGTGTGTGTGTGTGTGTGTGTGTGTGTGTGTGTGTGTCCATGTGTGTGTCCATTTGTGTGTCCAGTGTCTATGTGTGTGTTTGTGTGTGTGTGTGTGTGTGTGTGTGTGTGTGTAGCAGGCCATGTTTTTTGGCCTGCTACCATAGAAACAGTACATTATTAACAAAACATGCCCTAAAATAAATAAATCATAATAACTGTCAGATGTGTTGGCGATGTTTGGAATGTTAACGTGGGTCTAATAATGATGAGATCATTAATTTTAATATATGAGTGTTTTTTTGGCAACACACACACACGCACATACGCACAAACACACACACACACACACACACACACACACACACACACACACACACACACACA
>NW_027648213.1:100000-125000 GCF_949987685.1 Ammodytes marinus
AGGGATAGAGAGAGAGAGGGAGAGAGGGAGGGATAGAGAGAGAGGGAGGGAGGGAGAGAGAGAGAGAGTAGGCATGGAATCAAAGAGATGAATGTCAGTGTGTGAATGGTAGTGACAATAGCAGCATTAGCCCTTTATCCAGGAGTTAGTGGGAGGATGGACAAGTACAGCCCAAGTCCTGCCAGCCATGTTGAGTGAAGTGTGTGTGTGTGTGTGTGTGTGTGTGTGTGTGTGTGTGTGTGTGTGTGTGTGTGTGTGTGTGTGTGTGTGTGTGTGTGTGTCATAGATAGTAAATAATATGGATGGGCTGACCTCAGTTATTCACACGGCATCCAATAATCCTGGTTTGTGCGCGTCGCCATTTTGTGAGGGGGGAGGGAGATAGCTGACGTATTACCTCCGAGGCAAAGTGAGGGACAACGGGCGGAGAGCTGTCACTCAAGAGATTATTTACTATCTATGGTTTTGAACCAGAGAGAGGCAAAACTAGCTGATAATGAAATATGTTGAACTACCGGTATACCTTCAAAGCTTGAAGCCATAAACTCAGACAGGCTCTTTCCAAGCCCCAACCTCAGCGATTTTTACCAGCATCCAATAAGGAAGTGACCACAACTGTAGTAACCAGGAAGTGCCACTGGGGGGTGGCGCCAAGACTGAGCAGTTTTTCTTTGACTCACTTGTTAGACAGGCTGTTTTCAAAGTCTTATTAAACCTATTTACAGCCTGGGCCACGAAACCTTTTTAGTCTGTATGTTTAGGTCATATCTCCATGACAACACTGAGGGGGGTGAATTTTTTTGGCCCACGCTAGTTTTTATTTCATCGGAGGTTAAAATGTATTGGCACGATCTCTTGAGTGACAGCTCTCCGCCCGTTGTCCCTCACTTTGCCTCGGAGGTATACGTCAGCTATCTCCCTCCCCCTCACAAAATGGCGACGCGCACAAACCAGGATTATTGGATGCCGTGTGAATAACTGAGGTCAGCCCGGATGCTACATCCATATTATTTACTATATGGCTCTTTCATGACAGAATAATAAACCCAGAGTTCGTAGGAGCTGTTTGTAAAATGACTTCTAATATATTCCATGATTTGGTGCCTTCATGGTATCAGTTATTTTCTATGGAGCTTAAATAGTCACACACACACACATATACACACACACACGCACACACACACACACACACACACACTCACACACACACACACACACACACACACACACACACACACACACACACACACACACTCACATTAAAAACGTCTCTTACATCTTTTAATAGCTTTAATTACAGACGTTTTTTAATTAAGAAGCTAATGTTGTAATGTTGTGGGCAGATTAATGGAATAGCTTCAGAGACGTGACGAGCGAATTAATACTGTTCAAACGCCACAGATGTGTGTGTGTGTGTGTGTGTGTGTGTGTGTGTGTGTGTGTGTGTGTGTGTGTGTGTGTGTGTGTGTGTGTGTGTGTGTGTGTGTGTGTGTGTGTGTGTGTGTGTGTGTGTGTGTGTGTGTGTGAATAAATCCAGAGAGAGTGAAGGCGGCAAAAGAGTTCAAATGTTTTTTTTGCGTCATCTAGTGGTGAGATTCTAGATGTCAACGCTCCCTTGCTAACCCGAACTTTGGGGAGAATTTACAGAAGCTACGGTGGCCTTCAAGGACAAGAAGCTATAGTTACTAAAGATGGCATCATCCACCACTGCCTCAAGTCTTTCCACAATATCAAGTGATGAGGTGAAGATGTATTTAGTTATTTATTCTATAGTACTTCTTCTTCTTCTTGGTCTTCCAACAGGTGCATTTCCCCAGGACGCCCCACTATGTATAAAAACATGTAAGGCCGTTAAGTTTGTCCGTTCTGAGCTACTGTAGAAACATGGCGGTGCAACATGGCGGTGCAACATGGCGGCCTCACTCAATATTAAAACACACATCAGATCACTATATTCTATTCAAAGTCCACCGGATATTTTTCTGAAATTATTTATTTTGTTGATCTAACCTGAATACCATTTTAGTGTTTTATTCATGATGGTTTTGAGATAGAAACTGTTGCATTCATCTTTCCATGCACAGATAATGCAGGAAAATTATATTTTTACCAACATAACCTTGGCCTTGACTATAAGTGAGTGTGTGTGTGTGTGTGTGTGTGTGTGTGTGTGTGTGTGTGTGTGTGTGTGTGTGTGTGTGTGTGTGTGTGTGTGTGTGTGTGTGTGTGTGTGTGTGTGTGTGTGTGTGTGTGTGCCCTAGTATGTGATAGAGTAGCCAACATGTTTTTTTTCCACCATAACCTTGGTCTTGACTCTACATTTACTCACGTCTCTTCAATGAAAACTCTTTTTGATTGACACATGAAATCCAGTGGGTGTTGACCTCTCTCCGTGTGTGTAACAACCCCACACAACTAATGACGCAAGGCACGTCGTGTGTGTGTGTGAATGTGTGTGTGTGAATATGTGTGAGAGTGAGTGTGTGTGTCTGTGTGAATGTGTGTGTGTGAATGTGTGTGAGAGGGAGTGTGTGTGAATGTGTGTGAGAGTGAGTGTGTGTGTCTGTGTGAATGTGTGTGAGAGGGAGTGTGTGTGTGTGTGTCTGTGTGTGTGTGTGTGTGTATTTTTGTAAGGTTTCTCTGCAGCTGAAAAGATAGGATGAATCAACTGTGTTTTTTCTTCACTTTGCATGTGTGTGTGTGTGTCTCTGTGTGTGTGTATGTGTGTGTGTGTTTGTGTCTGTGTGTGTCTCTATCTGTGTGTGTGTGTGTGTGTGTGTCTCTATCTCTGTGTGTCTGTGTGTGTCTCTATCTGTGTGTGTGTGTGTGTGTGGGTCTCTCTCTGTGTGTGTGTGTGTGTGTGTGTGTGTGCGTGTGTGTGTGTGTGTGTGGGTCTCTGTGTGTGTGTGTGTGTGTGTGTCTGTGTGTGTGTGTGTGTGTGTGTGTGTGTGTGTCTCCCTATCTGTGTGTGTGTGTGTGTGTGTGTGTGGGTCTCTGTGTGTGTGTGTGTGTGTGTGTGTGTGTGTGTGTGTGTGTGTGTGTGTGTGCTTTTGACATTTCATATTTTCTCTATTCACAAGATGTTTTGGAAGAAAACAGAAATTGGAAAACATTTCTCTGTGACCTCACTCGCAAAGTATTGACTCGCTTTTCCCATACTTATTAAAAGCTGCTATCTCCATCTCCTCCTCCGTATCTTAACCCACACACACACACACACACACACACACACACACACACACACACACATTCTTGTCTTTCCCAATTGTGGGGTCCACCCATTATTCCCCCCATTGTGGGGTCCACCCTTTCCAGTGCTCCTACAGCTCTGTAAAAAATCAGGGAAGCTAAAAAAAAATTCTTTTTAATTACCAGCACTTCAAATTTAAAGATTTCCAAACTTTTGTCCAAAAAGTTTTTTGCCCAATTATGGGGTCCGGTTTCTAGCGTAAAGACCTTGTGAGGTCCAATTGTACACACATATTACTAGCACAAAAACGTTGTGAGGTCCACTTGTACACACATATTACTAGCACAAAAACGTTGTGAGGTCCACTTGTACACACATATTACTAGCACAAAAACGTTGTGAGGTCCACTTGTACACACATATTACTAGCACAAAAACGTTGTGAGGTCCACTTGTACACACATATTACTAGCACAAAAACGTTGTGAGGTCCACTTGTACACACATATTACTAGCACAAAAACGTTGTGAGGTCCACTTGTACACACATATTACTAGCACAAAAACGTTGTGAGGTCCACTTGTACACACATATTACTAGCACAAAAACGTTGTGAGGTCCACTTGTACACACATATTTCTAGTCTTTATATCTTCACGAGGCTCAAAGAAACTAGCAGAAGACATTAGTAATTTCCATTGTTTCAATTTTATTCTCAAAGAATAACGTTTATTTTTACTAGTCAACTCCCTTCAAACAGAACAGAAAAAAAGGTGTAGAGCCTCAGAGATGAAGCTAAGCAACTACTGACAGATACACATAACAAGCTGCAGCGACTAGCAGAGCTGGTGAAAAACTGAGGAGAACCAGAAGAACTTGCTGTTAATCTGCATTCTCCTCGACATACAAAAACTGTACAATAGACAAAAAAGGCGATCAAACTATGCCTGGGGGTGTTCCTCAGCACCTCTAAACATCGTCTCCTTGATCTTCTCATGCAACTCTTAGCTGTTATTGGAGTACTGGTGTAATGATTAATGATGTAATGGTGTCATTTTTTGGTTGAACTCCTGAACAAAACCAACTGACAAGTCGTTGAACACAAAAGTGAAAAAAAAAACTGACACTTTTCAATATTTAATAGCACAGAACTAATACATGGTCTATAAGCAGGGTCTAGGCAGTAAACCTGGTGTTGAATTCAGTAATGTGACATTTCAAGGATTATGAACAAAGGGACTCACAGGACAGCAGCGGTCTCTCCTTGGCCTTTTGGCCCCCATTTCACTCTTGGGAGAATTGCACTCTGTGCTGTCATCAGTTGAATCGTAGAGACTATTGGAAAAATCTGGTACTCTATCCTTCATCTGCAAAAAATTAGTTTTGTCAAGGTTATCCAAATTTTTTAAATTAAATTAAATAAATTAAAAGTTAAAGACGTGAGGGAGAATGTGACTTCAACTATCTTATGTTATTCAGAGATTCAGATGCCTACCAGAATACTATTGGTCCTTTTCAGCATTGGCACGAAATATGATTGCTCACTGGAATGAGCTTTTAGAGAATCAGGATCGTCAGTTTCATCAACTAAAGTTGAATCTGAATGGTACTGGGGTCCTGAAGAATCTGATTCACTATCCAGCTGGTGATAAATGTATGTCAATGTATTGTTATCCACTTTTCTTGACATCGTTTGGAAAAGATAAAAAGTGAAACACAAATATAATGGCATTCACAGTATCTATGTAAATTCATGTTTACTTTCCTTACCTTTTCTGGAGCAACTTCCATGGAATCATCACTGTCAGAATAATCCACTAGGGAAGTTACTTGGGAAGTAAACACCTGAACATACAGAAAATAATCAATTTGTGAGCAAGCATGACTTGACCCTTGTTACATTTGACCTGCTCAGGAAGTTTGACAGGCTTTTTCTCAATTAAGTAAAATCAATTTTAGTTATTACACTGCTCCTGTACTAACCCCCGGTTAGTATTTCTGACTGGAATACTTTTGAAAAATGAGATGTCAACATCCTCCTGAATTGCTAATTTACTGAACAATCCGAGTTTACGACTGCATGGGGTAGTTCGTGAACAAACATGATGACTTTGAAAATCCGGAATGTAACACAGTTTCAGGAAGCAGTGTCATCCCTTCGCTATTACCTGTGTCCCAACATTATCCGCAAAATCGGACTCGGTAGGTGAAGTGTCTTCTGCAGCAGGGAGCTTCTTGGTCTCTACTTCCACTGCAGGAAACGGACTGATCGGCACCTGGAATATGAGATCAAAACACAATGTATTCAGAGGAAACCGATATAAAGCACTTTATTTTGATCGTTTTATGGTAAACACGTTAATTTATGTGAAAGCGGTTGCTGAACAGCACAGAACCTAAAACCAAGCACATGACATGATCCCATGTAGAGGCATCAGCACATCTCAGGACAAATACAAGAGGATGCAGTGGATATTTTCAAAATACCCTTGTCAATCTTGCACCTGCTCAGGAAGCTTCAAATTGCATATCTAGAAACTTGAGTTTAGATATTGACAAGTGTTTTCTTAATGAAGTAAAATCAAATTCACCTAGATAAAAACGGGAGGGCCCCATAAGGCCAGACTAGAAAAGAGTGTGTAACACTGGCTTCCTGAAAGGGAACTATGAAAAAAGATATTTCAGCTCATAGAAGTAGATTCTTTTCAAAATACCCTTGTTAGACTTGCACCTGCTCAGGAAGCTTCAAATTGCATCTCCAGAAATGTGAGTTTAGATATTGAAAGGTGTTTTCTTAATGAAGTTAAATCAATTTCATGTAGATAAAAACGGGAGGGCCCCATAAGGCAAGACTAGAAAAGAGTGTGTAACACTGGCCTCCTGACAGGGAACTTGAAAGACTGATTTCAGTTTCAGGGGCCCCACAAGGACAAAACAAGAAATGTACAACAGTGCGATGTTACACTGCTCCTGCACTATATCCCGCTTAGTATTTCTGACTGGAATACTTTTGTAAAATGAGATGTCAACATCCTCCTGAATTGCTAATTTACTTAACAATCTGAGTTTAGGACTGCATGGGGTAGTTTGTGAACAAACATGATGACTTTGAAAATCCGGAATGTAACACAGTTTCAGGAAGCAGTGTCATCACTTCGCTATTACCTGTGTCCCAACATTATCCGCAAAATCGGACTCGGTAGGTGAAGTGTCTTCTGCAGCAGGGAGCTTCTTGGTCTCTACTTGCACTGCAGGAAACGGACTGATCGGCACCTGGAATATGAGATCAAAACACAATGTATTCAGAGGAAACCGATATAAAGCACTTTATTTTGATCGTTTTATGGTAAACACGTTAATTTATGTGAAAACGGTTGCTGAACAGCACAGAACCTAAAACCAAGCACATGACATGATCCCATGCAGAGGTATCAGCACATCTCAGGACAAATACAAGAGGATGCAGTGGATATTTTCAAAATACCCTTGTCAATCTTGCACCTGCTCAGGAAGCTTCAAATTGCATATCTAGAAACTTGAGTTTAGATATTGACAAGTGTTTTCTTAATGAAGTAAAATCAAATTCACCTAGATAAAAACGGGAGGGCCCCATAAGGCAAGACTAGAAAAGAGTGTGTAACACTGGCTTCCTGAAAGGGAACTTTGAAAAAAGATATTTCAGCTCATAGAAGTAGATTCTTTTCAAAATACCCTTGTTAGACTTGCACCTGCTCAGGAAGCTTCAAATTGCATCTCCAGAAATGTGAGTTTAGATATTGAAAGGTGTTTTCTTAATGAAGTTAAATCAATTTCATGTAGATAAAAACGGGAGGGCCCCATAAGGCAAGACTAGAAAAGAGTGTGTAACACTGGCCTCCTGACAGGGAACTTGAAAGACAGATTTCAGTTTCAAGGGCCCCACAAGGACAAAACAAGAAATGTACAACAGTGCGATGTTACACTGCTCCTGCACTATATCCCGCTTAGTATTTCTGACTGGAATACTTTTGTAAAATGAGAAGTCAAAATCCTGCTGAATTGCTAATTTACTTAACAATCTGAGTTTAGGACTGCATGGGGTAGTTCGTGAACAAACATGATGACTTTGAAAATCCGGAATGTAACACAGTTTCAGGAAGCAGTGTCATCACTTCGCTATTACCTGTGTCCCAACATTATCCGCAAAATCGGACTCGGTAGGTGAAGTGTCTTCTGCAGCAGGGAGCTTCTTGGTCTCTACTTCCACTGCAGGAAACGGACTGATCGGCACCTGGAATATGAGATCAAAACACAATGTATTCAGAGGAAACCGATATAAAGCACTTTATTTTGATCGTTTTATGGTAAACACGTTAATTTATGTGAAAACGGTTGCTGAACAGCACAGAACCTAAAACCAAGCACATGACATGATCCCATGCAGAGGTATCAGCACATCTCAGGACAAATACAAGAGGATGCAGTGGATATTTTCAAAATACCCTTGTCAATCTTGCACCTGCTCAGGAAGCTTCAAATTGCATATCTAGAAACTTGAGTTTAGATATTGACAAGTGTTTTCTTAATGAAGTAAAATCAAATTCACCTAGATAAAAACGGGAGGGCCCCATAAGGCAAGACTAGAAAAGAGTGTGTAACACTGGCTTCCTGAAAGGGAACTTTGAAAAAAGATATTTCATCTCATAGAAGTAGATTCTTTTCAAAATACCCTTGTTAGACTTGCACCTGCTCAGGAAGCTTCAAATTGCATCTCCAGAAATGTGAGTTTAGATATTGAAAGGTGTTTTCTTAATGAAGTTAAATCAATTTCATGTAGATAAAAACGGGAGGGCCCCATAAGGCAAGACTAGAAAAGAGTGTGTAACACTGGCCTCCTGACAGGGAACTTGAAAGACTGATTTCAGTTTCAGGGGCCCCACAAGGACAAAACAAGAAATGTACGACAGTGCGATGTTACACTGCTCCTGCACTATATCCCGCTTAGTATTTCTGACTGGAATACTTTTGTAAAATGAGAAGTCAAAATCCTGCTGAATTGCTAATTTACTTAACAATCTGAGTTTAGGACTGCATGGGGTAGTTCGTGAACAAACATGATGACTTTGAAAATCCGGAATGTAACACAGTTTCAGGAAGCAGTGTCATCACTTCGCTATTACCTGTGTCCCAACATTATCCGCAAAATCGGACTCGGTAGGTGAAGTGTCTTCTGCAGCAGGGAGCTTCTTGGTCTCTACTTCCACTGCAGGAAACGGACTGATCGGCACCTGGAATATGAGATCAAAACACAATGTATTCAGAGGAAACCGATATAAAGCACTTTATTTTGATCGTTTTATGGTTAATTTATGTGAAAACGGTTGCTGAACCGCACAGAACCTAAAACCAAGCACATGACATGATCCCATGTAGAGGTATCAGCACATCTCAGGACAAATACAAGAGGATGCAGTGGATATTTTCAAAATACCCTTGTCAATCTTGCACCTGCTCAGGAAGCTTCAAATTGCATATCTAGAAACTTGAGTTTAGATATTGACAAGTGTTTTCTTAATGAAGTAAAAATTTTATTTATTTATTTATTTAATCTTTATTTACCCAGGCAAGCAAATTAAGAACATAATTCTTATTTTCAAGTGCAGCCTGAAGGGGAAGAGGGAGGGGAGTGCTAAAAGTGAAAACAAGGTTAAATATATATTACACTTTTACAAAAATATATAAAATACACTTTAAAAAAATTCAATATAATACAATACAATAAAATAAACAGTTAATCAATAGGGTATGACAAGAAGGGCTACTAGCAGGTGCAGGAGTCAACTAAGATTTTATGCAGATTTAGTTTGAAGACAGAGAGAGAGATGAAGACAGAAAGTTTAAGGGTGTTTTGAAGGGTGTACCAGTCAAAGGCTGCAGCGAACCGGAAGGCACTGCGTCCAAAGACAGTGCGGACTGTGGGGATGGAGAGGTTGATGAAAGCACTGGACCTTAGATTACGGGCAGGGTGGGAGAGGTGTAGAAGAGAAGAGAGGTAGAGAGGTGTTATGCCGAGAATGGATTTGTAGATGAGCAGAAACCAGTGATGGAGCCGTCTGGTGTGAAGGGAAGTCCAGTCTACCAGGTTGTAGAGGTCACAGTGGTGAGTGGTGAATGGAGCCCCTGTAGCAAAGCCGATGGCAGAATGGTGGAGTGGGTCCAATTTGCTGAGAGTGGAGTGAGATGCAGTTCTGTAGATGGTGTCACAGTAATCAAAAATGGGCAGGATGGTCATTTTGACGAGTGTGTGTTTGGCTGCATGAGTGAAGGAGGCCTTATTGCGGTAAAGGAAGCTCAGACGAGCTTTGACTTTTGATTGTAGGTGCTTGATGTGGGTGGTGAATGAGAGGGATGAATCCAGCCAGAGGCCAAGGTATTTGTAACAAGAAACAAATTCTAGTTCAGAGCCGTCGGCACAGAGGATTTTTGGGACAGAGGTGGGAGCGTGTTTCCGGTCAAAGATAATGCATTTGGTTTTTTTGGTGTTGAGGAGAAGATGAAGGCTATGGAAATGCTGTTCTACAGAAGTGAGACTGTGTTGTAGTGTGGCCGCCACAGAGGGGAGAGAAGGGCCCTCTGAGTATATGATGGTGTCATCAGCATATAGGTGGATCTTGGAGTTGCCTGCATTCCTGGTTATATTGTTAATGTAGATGGAGAATAGTGTTGGGCCTAAAATCGAACCCTGTGGCACCCCTTTGGTGATGGTGAGAGGGGCTGATTGGAAGTTATCCGATTTAACTTGCTGGACTCGGTGGATTAAGTAGCTGGCAAACCAATTGCAGGAGTGTGGTGAAAGACCGATGCTGGAAAGCCTCTGTAGGAGGATGGGATGGATGACGGAGTCAAAGGCCTTAGAGAGGTCAATGAAGGCAGCGATGCAGGTCTGCTTGGAGTCCAGAGAGGAAACAATATCATCGAGGACCTTCAGCGTGGCTGTGATGCACCCATGGCCTGGCCGGAACCCAGACTGCAAGTTGGACAGGATGTTGTTGGAGGTTAAGAAGTGGCTAAGCTGTTTATGTACCAGTTTCTCTAAGACCTTAGCCAGGCACGGCAGGATGGAAATAGGCCTATAACAGTTGGGATCAGAGCTGGAACCTCCTTTGAAGAGAGGGAAGACAAGTGCGGATTTCCAGTCTACAGGGAAGATGGACAGTTCCAGAGACATGTTGAAAAGCCGTGTGATGGGGACAGCAATGACAGGAGCAGCAGCTTTTAAAAACATAGGCGCGAGCCCGTCAGAGCCAGCTGACTTGTTGGAGTCCAGTTTGGTGAGATTCTCTAGGACTTCCGCGGTCGTAATGGGTCTGAAGGAGAAAGTGCCAGAGCTAGGTGAAGGTGAAAGTGAAGGAGCAGCAGTGGAGGGCTTAGTAGGGAAAACATGAGCTGAGTTAACAAAATGCTGATTGAAAAGTGAGGCCATATGAGACTTGTCAGTAACAACAATGTCACCAAAGGTCATTGCATCGGGAAGGTGGGGTGAAGTGAGCTTGTTTTCCATGGACTTAACCGTTTTCCAAAACTTCCTGGGGTCAGAGCCGCAGGATGCAGATTTGTCCAGAAAATGAGTGACTTTAGCTTTTCTGACGGCCTGAGTGCTTTTATTTCTGCATTGCCGAAAGGCAAGCCAATCAGCAGGAGACTGGGAGGAACGGGCTTTCTGCCATAAGGTGTTCTTCTGGCGAATTAAAGCAGCCAAATCACTTGAAAACCAGGGGCTGAAACGATCCTTGATCCGTAATTTTAAGAGTGGAGCGTGTTTATTGATGATCTGACTGAAAGTTGATTTGAAAAAGGACCAGGCCTCCTCCATAGTAGGGAGAGTATTAATTGTGTCCCAGCTCACTGCAGCAGTGTCGTGGAGAAAGGCTTCCAGGTCAAAGTTCTTCAGGGAACGTTTGGAGACGATCACAGGTGGGCGCTTAGCTGAGGAGGCGGAGCGCGTGCAGGCAATAGCACAATGATCACTCAGATCTTGACTGAAAACACCAGATTTATAATTAAAGGGGGCGTTCGTTAGTATAACGTCTATCAGCGTAGCAGATGAAGGAGATTTTAGATTGAGTCTGGTGGGCTCTGAAATAATTTGGTAGAGGTTTAGGGCGTCAAATTGCTGAACAACCCGATCTGGGGGGTTAGTCATGTCCCAATTCAAGTCCCCCAATAAAATGAACTCGGAGGAGATGTGTGGGGCCAGAAGTTCACTGAGAATAGTTAAAGAACAAAGTGGGGCAGAGGGTGGTCTGTAGCAGACAGCAACAGAGAGAGAGAAATTGTTGCACAGTTTGATCTTTAACACTAGCAGTTCAAGTAGCTTAGGAACAGATTTTGACAGAGCAACAGTACATTGCAGATGATCTTTAACATACAGCGCAACACCACCTCCTTTAGTTGCTCTGTCCTGCCAAAATACATTATAACCCGGGATGAAAATGTCAGGATTGGCAATGCTTTTTTTAAGCCATGATTCAGAAATAGCAAGAACATCAGGTGTAACAGTGTGATCCCAGGATTTCAACAGGTCAAGTTTAGGTAACAGGCTGCGAATGTTAATGTGCAAGAAACCCAAACATGTGCGATCACAGAAATCATTAAATGCCAAATGAGGAAGACCCAGAGCTTTACGTGAACAGAAGTCAGTGAAACTCAGGTCTTTCGAACAGGAGTTTACATTAGAGCATGGATCATTGACAGGCATAGGATTAATAGTAACTACAGGACCAGGGTGAACATGAATATTACCAGACAGAATTAAAAGCAGAATAATCAGAGCCCGACAAAAGGGTGACAGAGAGCCATAGTGGTTCTTTTTTGAGTGTACATTATTGACAGAAGGCAGCAAAGTCATTCTTTGGAGCAGTCTCATTACATGACATGCAATAAGAGGTAAGATAAAATACCTGGTTTCATTAGAAGGAAGACCAAGTAGTCTGGTTAGCAACAAATTTGAGTCTCTTTCGAGTGCAGAGTCACTTGCTGTTACTGGGGTGGGTAATGTTATATGTAAAGGATTGCAGGATTTGTGCTTGAATGAACAGTGGGATGGTGAGATTATGATGAAAAGCACAACAATAGAGTAGAACAGGTGTGCTTCAGCCATGGCAGGGACAAAGGGGAAGAGGTGTGCGTTTCAGCAAGCGACAATGTTAAATCCTAAAATGTGCAGCAATCAGACCAGGAAAATGGATTTCCTGTTAGCAACAAAAACCAGCAGAGGTGAATAGCAGCCAGGCAGTGGAGCTAGCAGGCTGACAGGCAGCAGAGTTAATTTGCAGGACAGCAAACAGCAGCAAAAGGCAGCCCAGAGGCGATGCTAGCAGGTTAGCTATAGCAGCATTAGCAAACCAGCAGCAGTGTTAGCAGGATAGCAGCAAGGCATTGGCAGCCTGGCATACAGCAGTGAAGGCAGCTCAGCAGCAGTGTTAGCAGGTTAACATGTGGTGAATCGCTCAGTTCTTTAAGACTCAAGATGGCCGCCGTGCAGTCACACAGGTTGGCAGGCTCTGTGTGTATGCCAAAAAAAACAACTAAAAACCTAAAAAGATATCGGCTTTTGCCATCTACATGTCTCTTTATTGCTTTAGTATGTTCTTATCTACTCTTGTGCTTAACATTCACACAACAAATAGATAAAAACAGTGAACAAGTCCTCTACCCAGCAGAGTCAACACCTGCTCTACACAAAACTACTGGACAATGGACGTGCAAGGCTACCCTCAGGTAAAGATGAACAGTCAGACCAACTTAAACCTTTCCTGGAAATTGCACATTTTCTGATGATAATGCACCTGGCTGGCGATATTGAAATGAATCCTGGACCTTTAATGAACTCTTATTACCTGGATGCTAAACCACCACAGCTAACAGGGCCACTGTTAAGTGGGCCACAACTACAGCTAATTGGGATACAATCATGGCTAACAGGCCTTCATTTAACTGGGCAACAACCACACCTAGCAGGGTTACAATTACAGCTAGCCAGGCTTCATCCTCAGTTAACTGGGCTACAAGCACTACCAGCCAGGCTACAGCCGCAGCCCACCGGGCTACATCCTCAGCTAGCTGGGCTACATCCACTGTCGGCCGGGCTACATCCACTGCCAGCCAGGCTACATCCTCAGCTAGCTGGGCTACATCCACTGCCAGCCGGGCTTCAACCACAGCTAACTGGGCTTCAACCACGGCCAGCCAGGCTTCAACCACGGCCAGCCGGGCTTCAACCACGGCCAGCCGGGCTTCAACCACAGCCAGCCGGGCTTCAACCACGGCCAGCCGGGCTTCAACCACGGCCAACTGGGCTTCAACCACGGCCAACTGGGCTTCAACCACGGCCAGCCGGGCTTCAACCACGGCCAGCCGGGCTTCAACCACAGCCAACCGGGCTTCAACCACAGCCAGCCGGGCTTCAACCACAGCCAGCCGGGCAACAACCACAGCCAACCGGGCTTCAACCACAGCCAGCCGGGCAACAACCACGGCCAGCCGGGCTTCAACCACAGCCAGCCGGGCAACAACCACGGCAAAAGGTCTACACAACCCAGCGGCCGGGGATCAGAGACACTGCAATGACTACAGTTCGAAACAGAGCTTTTATGAAGCATCGCAAGTATAAACTCTTCCAGACACTAAATCACTCTCGTGTACTCTGGGATCCAAAAGCAAAACCGAAGGGTCTGCTTGGTGGACATATAAATATTCGAAGCATTATGCCTAAATGCGACCAAATTCAACATTTACTGAATGACTCAAACCTAGACTTTCTTTGCATAACAGAATCATGGTTGCATGCAAATAGTGCTATGGCAGGTTTAACTGTACCGGGATACAACATTTTCAGAAAAGATAGGCTTGTGGGTAGGGGAGGGGGTGTGATGTTTTACGTCAAAGAAAGTCTCACATGTAAACAAATAGAATGGTCATCCGCCAATAATCTGGAATGTATTGGTCTCGATGTAATACTATCACCACACATGGAAATTACGCTGATTGGAATCTATAGGCCCCCATCTGCCTCTAACAATTTTTATGATGAACTACAAGCTGTTCTCAAAGAGTGTAATTGGAAGAAGGAGATCATTCTATTTGGGGATTTTAATGTAAATTGGTTGGACAAGTCAAATTGTAAAAAGCTGAAATCATTAACAAGTCGTCATGACCTTACTCAGCTAATCAAAGGGCCTACTAGAATAAGCAACACTACAGAGACATGCATTGACCTGATTTTTAGCAACAAATGTGAACGGATTGGGAAAACATATAATATGATCACAGGGCTGTCCGACCATAATTGTATTCTTTTTTCAAGAAAATTGACAAAAAAAAGGTTTGGCCTCCCCTCTAATAAAGCCCCGGAACAATTAAAGGTACCAAAGAGTGAGATGAGTAATTTGGAAGCAGTCTTAGCTAAAATAAATTGGTCAAATTATTTGTGTCATGAAAAAGTAACTGAAAACTCCCAAACCTTCATGACAACCATTCAAGAAACAATAGGTCAATTCCAAAAAAAGGTACATGTAAAATCACACAAAAAACACTTGCCCTGGCTGAATAGCACCATCTGGATATTGATGAAACAGCGTGATTTTGCACTTAAGACTGCATACAAAACTAAAACAACACATGATCGGCAGATCTTTACATCACTTAGAAATAGAGTAACAAAAGAAATTAGAAACGCAAAAGCAGGCTTCTTCATTAACATAATAAGTAACGCAAAGGGTAATACCAAAGAAATCTGGACTAGTATAAAGAAACTGATGGGAAACACAGATGTTCATGCAAAAAATACAGAGCAAGCCGCTCACAAACTGACAGCTGCAATGGACTGTGTTTCAGAATATCTAGAGCGCTCCCAACTGGTTCTTAACCTAACTAAAACAGTCTGCATGTTTTTCTCAAAGAAGGCCTGTGACAAAAATACAGATTCCATGGTATCAATGCAGGGCCAAAAACTTACAGTGGTCCAGGAATTCAAGTATTTAGGTGTTGTTATCGATTCACAATAAAATTTTAAGCAACAAGTAAAAAAAACAGTAAATAGAATGAAATTTAATTTATCCAACTTCAGATACATTAGAGAAAATATGCCATTTGATTCAGCAAAACTATATTTTAATTCAATGATTATACCTCATATGACATACTGCATGACAAGCTGGGCATTGGCATGCAAGACCACGTTAACATCTGTGGAAACAGTATACAAACAAGCCATTAAGATTTTAGATAAAAAACCGAAAACCTATCACCACTGCAATATCTTAAAGAAGCACGATTTACTGAGTTGGCAAAACATGATCAAGTATGCAGACTGCACCCTGGTTTTTAAAATTCTCAACAGACTCGCCGCAGCACCATTGCAAATGTTTATACAAAAAAATGAAAGTAGATCCACCAGGGCAACTTCTCGAGGTGACTGTATTGTTCCTTTTAGAAAAAGTGCCTATGGACAGGCTGTATTTTCATACCGTGCAACTCATACCTGGAACACACTACCCGCTGCTCTACGTGAGCTTCCCACTCTTGGCTCTTTTAAAAAATGTCTTAAAGTATGGCTGCTGGAATCTCAAAACTGTTCACACAATCTATCATAGATTTTAATTTAATTTAATTTTATTTTTTAACATTATTTGAATAATTGTTTTTACTCACTTGTTCTGTCGGTTGCATTTTTTTTTTTTTGTCTGTTGTCTGATTGTCTGTTTTTATTTATGAGTACACGCATATGTTTGTTTCATGTGATTGGTGTCGACCAATCAAGGGACAAAGGATGCAAATTAGCACTTGCTACAATCCTGTATATTTACATGTAAATGTCTATTAATATGCAATGTCCCTTTAAATAAACTTAAACTTAACATACTAACTCACCCCTGGATCCTCCATCCCCTGGAGGTGATGAAGATTGAATAGGAGTACCCGATTCAGCGGCCAGGCAGGTGGATAGAGCTAGCAGCAGCCAGGTGGATAGAAGCTAGCAGCAGGCCCAGGCCTGATTAGCCCAGCTTAGAGCAGAAGTAGCATCCATAGACTCATAAAAATACTCATAAAAGTAAATTTTCTAAAAGCTTGTGAGGAGATATCAATAAAAGCAGAAAACTGAACCTTTTACAAGGATAAAAAGCAGTCAATTCCATTAAAAACAACTTATTCCAGAGAGAAGTGTGCAGCATGAGTTGTCATGTCGGCCATTTTAGTTTTAGTCCCCAAAATCAAATTCACCTAGATAAAAACGGGAGGGCCCCATAAGGCAAGACTAGAAAAGAGTGTGTAACACTGGCTTCCTGAAAGGGAACTTTGAAAAAAGATATTTCAGCTCATAGAAGTAGATTCTTTTCAAAATACCCTTGTTAGACTTGCACCTGCTCAGGAAGCTTCAAATTGCATCTCCAGAAATGTGAGTTTAGATATTGAAAGGTGTTTTCTTAATGAAGTTAAATCAATTTCATGTAGATAAAAACGGGAGGGCCCCATAAGGCAAGACTAGAAAAGAGTGTAACACTGGCCTCCTGACAGGGAACTTGAAAGACTGATTTCAGTTTCAGGGGCCCCACAAGGACAAAACAAGAAATGTACGACAGTGCGATGTTACACTGCTTCTGCACTATATCCCGCTTAGTATTTCTGACTGGAATACTTTTGTAAAATGAGATGTCAACATCCTCCTGAATTGCTAATTTACTGAACAATCCGAGTTTAGGACTGCATGTGGCAGTTCGTGAACAAACATGATGATTGAAAATCCCCCAAGGAATGTCACAGTTTCAAGAAGCAGTGTCATCACTTCGCTATTACCTGTGTCCCAACATTATCCGCAAAATCGGACTTGTTAGGTGAAGTGTCTTCTGCAGCAGGGATTTTCTTTGACTCTGCTTCCACTGCAGGAGACTGACTGATTGGCACCTGGAATATGAGATCAAAACACAATGTATTCAGCTCATGCCAGTAGATTATTTTCAAAATACCCTTGTTAAACTTGCAGATGCTCAGGAAGCTTTATATTGCATCTCTAGAAACTTGAGTTTAATTGATTTGAACAATCAGAGGTTAGATTGCACAAGGCAATCACTCCACGTGTAATCACTAGAAGAAAATAGTTAAAAATAAAGCTTAGTATTATCTGTATGGTAACATCTCTTTTTGAACATGCATGTGACAACTTGTTCTTGTTCCAAGTTATTCGCATTTTTTTTGCAAAATATATCAAAATCAAGATGCTTAATACAACCAACTTACCTTATTACGCCACGGCCACTTCGAATCTCCATAGCTGTAATCAATTTCCGTTCCTATTTCTATTTTCTTCACAGCAAATAGGCATAAGTGGGGCCTGTTGTTTACTGCGATTTGTTTAATGGTGCAATTTGGAGATTTGTTGTTGTCATTGACTAATCTTCCCAGCGATCCATCTTCTTTGGATGCGTCAATACTAAAGGATGTGAGAAAATTATCTGTTAAAAGAATTATCTAAATATTCATTAGAACAGACATTTAAACATCATAGTACACTAAATAACATTATTAAATATGATGTGGAACGGTCCTAACTAGGGATGGGCATGATCAATCGACGATCGACTAATTGATCATTAAGAATTTTGTTGATTACGTACATTTTTCATCGATTAAACTAATGCAGTGCGCAATTAAACATTTTACCACACAGGGGCAATATTTAAATTTGCGGCTCCTCCCCCGCAATAAACATCCCGCTTTGAACGGTGAACTCTTTACGCCTAGCAGCTATAAAAACTCAAAAATTGACTATTAATGCAGGCTATGTGGAAAATGCGCCGACTTTGGCTCAGCCTGGCTCAGGCCTCTTCCGCTACGTAGCTAAGATGGCTGCCGTTGAGTACGAAAAGTGTACATCGCCACACACTTCGCGATTTGACCGTTTTCAGTACACTTATTTTCGCCCGATCTGAATTGGAACGCCCTACGTACACAAACTTAGACTAGTGAAAAAAAATGTACTTTGTAAATATTACTGTGATGTCACAGTAGAAGACATCACAGTAATATTTACAAAGTAAGTTATTTTTTAACCCTATATTTCTCTTTCTGTGATGTCACGAGAAAGAGAAATATAGGGTTAAAAAAAACACTCTTTCTGCCTTTTCTCAGGCTAGGATGAACCGATTTTAATTTTTTTAGCACATTTATACTACATAGGATCTCAGAATTCAATACACCTTCATATTCAAACCGGTGAAGTAGGCCTTTAAGGAATAAGAAAAGAGACGAGAGAAGTTACCATTTAGGTGATGGCATTTACCAAAACCAATTTACATTTAAACTCAAGCTAAGGTTAAGGGGGAGCAATTAATTTCACATTGTAATGACCTCCTTGGCAAAAATAGTTTCAGAGGGGGTCAGCCCGTTTGTTTCCAACTATTATTTAGGCTACTATCCATGGTTTCCACATTTCTAGAAAATTTAAAAAATGTGGTCTTGTGTTAGGGTAAGGGATCAATCTTGAGAGAGGAGCGACGTGAGCATTAATTGAGTTTGATAACAATATTTAGGATATTCATTTCTATTTAACTGCTCCAACTTCAGTTTCACTATGTTTCTCCCTTGTTTACGTAAGTAGCCGTTTGACACAAGCGGCTACATCTGTCGCCGTGACAGCGGGAGTCAGTCTAAAGTCAGATGATCACTTTGAAGTCAAAAAGTAAAATTATAAAATAAAGCCTAACATTGTCTATCAGTCTGTCTGTCTGTCAGAAGAAAAAACATCGCCCCCGTTAAACGTGTAGCCTAGGCCTACACGAAAACATTGCAGTCGTGTAACCGTTAGACATGTTTGTAAACAGTCACACCCTACATAGTTTAATTTGAATAAAGGTTACCAAACTTAAGTTACAGGGGAAATTGAATTGTTTGAATATTAAAGTAAGCAGACGTTTAACCAGCGATGCAGTGTTACTAGCGCGAACAATTACATTTCACCGTAGTTCTCCACAATGTAAGCTAGCTAATAATGACTAAAACATTTACTTAAAAAATGTATCTCACCTGTGGAGAGTGATTCCCTCTCGTCTGGAGTGTACTGGACGACGGTGTACTCACCCGATAGCAGCACAATGAACTGACTTTGTTTTCTTTTTTGAGAAATGAGAGCTGTGAACACATACATCTATGGCTGTCTGACGGTCTGAGAGTACGACTGACGCCCCACTCAAGATGGCGGCTCCGTGTGCCGCGGCTGAGAGGGTCGTGGCGTATCTAGTGTTCTATATATATCTATGCAGCCAACAGCTAAGATCAAATGCACTATTTAGGAACAAGCAAATCTGTACTAGTACTGTAGCTAATGTTAGCCAACTAGCTATTGGTGTAAAACCAGGGGCGGGCCGTCCATTGAGGCAAACCAGGCAATTGCCTGGAGCCCCGGCCCCTTTGGGGCCCCCAAAATGCCCTCTTTATATTTTGCCCCATATCTATTGTTTTTTATAAAAAATCTCTTCACAATAGTATCATCGGGATGTCTAATTACTCGCGTTTTGACGGCCTTTCTGCCAACCGTGCACCCCCCTTCAGTCTGCACTACATGGACTATTCCATTACACATTACGCTCATGACGCTGCACGTTCACGCGTACATCCAAAAAAGTAAATAGCGGGAGAAGAGAGAGACGAGATAAACCTAACCTACCTATACCAAAATGAAGCGAACATACGAGAGCGGGTCACAAAACAAACAGAAGAAGGACCAAAGTCAGGACTTAATATCAAAGCTGCCGAAGCTATTAAGCTTTTTTACAGCACCCGGCGCGGTGGCAGCGGGACCTTAGACGGAAGAACAGCTGTCTACATCATTAACCGGTAACGTTCCAGCTCCTACTGTCAATCCAGGTGGCTCTGGCTCAGCCAGCAGCTATGCTAATGACGTGAATGTGTGTCAACAAACTGATGGAGATAATTAATGGTGCAACGGATCACGGTTGATCCGTGGTCCATTCGGACCAACCCTCACGGTTTGGGACCCACGTGAACCGCGGATTGGATGCATATATGCTAAAAAAAAAGACGCCTGTGTGTTCACGTGATCGGCGATCGTGTATTACAGAACAGTTAGTGGCGATCGGGGTCAGCCTCTAGGTCTACTGTAGGCTACTGACAAAAATCACACAACACATTGCCTGTATTTTTGTAACAATATTTAGGCCTATTAGTTTAGGCTATATTTGGCTGCTCGACCTTAAGTCAGCCCAGCCAGGCGATAGTTGTTTCAATGTCGTTTTCACCTCCGTGTGTAACAGCTGTTCAGAACAACAGCTGATAGGCTTGCGACAGCAGGAGTCAGTCTAAAGCCATCAATGATCAATTTAAGTAAAAAAGCAAAATAAAGCTATTTCTTCCTCCCTCTATCTGTGTATATTTCTCTCTCCCCTGCACACTTAGTCACTACTATCCATGCTTAAAGAAGGCAGGGTTATAACCTCTTTTTTTTTAAATATATTTGAAGATTTTATTTCAAATAGGCCTAGACTCTGTGGACACAGGCTATTTTGTAATTCACTGTGTATTTAAAAAATAAAACAACACATTTAATTGAAAGCAAAGTCATATTGGTCTCTAGAATTTTATCCAGGTTAGTGGCAATCATCAACTTCCTGTCAGAGAGAAAGCTTCCTCTGCGTGGCCCCTCTGACACACTTAATGAACTAGGACTAGGCATAGACGGATTATGAGATAATGGGCCCCTGGGCACAGACTCTTAAAGGGCCCCCCACTCGTCCCTTATCCAGTCCGGTACACTGACTTTTCCACACAGATACAAACAATTAATGGCAAAAACATATTAAGGAAGTCAGTGTTTCCCACAGGATTTTGGGATACTGTTGGAGGGACCCTGTACCTTGTTGGGTGGTCCGGGGGCATGCCCCCCCGGATTTTTTTTTTTAACCTTTTTAAAGTAAAATGCATCAATCTGGTAGCCTGGCATTCCCAGACCTGCCACTAGGCGCTGGCAAATTAAATTTGCTGCGCGTGTTGGTCTGGACACTCTCCATTGAAGCTTTATAAGAAAACCAGAAATCTGGCTAGTGGTTTCAATTGGTTCTATCTAATATGGGCGCGCCAGAGCCCTTTGTATGGTGCTCTCGGGAGGACGTAACCGGATGACGACAGTGACGTGCATGCGACGTCGAAGCCGTGATCAGAGATGGCCGCGGATATGTTGTGTGAGTTTGAGACTGCTTTGGCCTCGACCCTTAACGATTTGGAAGACGGCACTCAAATCTTTCATTAGCAAGTAAGTGGAATGTTCTATTTTGCCGACCGACAACGGCAAACGTTTAATTTAACAGTTTAACACCTGTTCGCTAAACGAAAGGGGCTTACGTCGCCTTGTGCATCGCTCTGGTTGGTTGTAGTGCTATCCAACTGCGTGCAGTGGCATTTGAAATGCACGAGTAGGAGCCGCCCCTTGAGTTGGAAATTCCTATTGATCGTGGCCAGACCCTCTATCGTTCAAGATATCAGGGTCTGGATTTCCAGGCAATCAATCTGGTGCACTTTGAGAGGAAATTTTAGAGGCTACATTATTTTACAGATTTTTCTTAAACAAGCAGCACTCTTCTTTACTCTGCAACTGTGAAAACAGTACAGTAGATGGGTCTGCAGACCCATGTTCTATGATGGAGGGGCCCATTTCAACAGATTCAGAGTGGATAGCTACTTTTTATGAAACATTTAGAATTCACACATAGAAAGCTTATTTCTGTATGTGCTTCAAGGCCCCTCATGAAGCCCCTTAGACAGAGCTACTAATGCTGTTGTTTTTAACCTGCTTTTGTATTTCTCCCCTACTAGTTGAGGGGCCCATGATGATTTCTATCTTGTTACATTTCAATGAGTATCCTTATATTTAGGCTATTCCTTTTTGGACCCAGTTATTGACATCAGTGACTGAGCTCTTTGACTATGCAACATAAAAAGTTACTATCAGTATCTCTGGCTAAGGGCCCCCCTGAGCCCTTGGGCCCCTGGGCCTGTGCCCGGTGTGCCCGTGCAGTAATCCACCCCTGGGACTAGGCAATGGACATGTCATGGGTCAGGTTCAGTTAATGGCTCAGTTTGACCCAGTGATGTGGGATCCTCTTAGACCAATCGAGTATCTCAGTGTGCGCGATATAAGGTACATTAGATGCAAGGGCCCCCAAATTACTGTTCACCTGGAGCCCCAAAATGGGTAGGTTCGCCACTGTGTAAAACAGCATTGTATTACATTTGCTTACATTGGCCGCGTTTCCCAGATTCCCAAAGAGCCTCTTTGGGCAAAGTACTTCTTTGGAGCGCTCTTAAGAACGCTGTGAAAGAAGAATGCGTTTCCCAGATTTGTTCTTAGCGAAAGTAGTACTTTCACTAAGATGGAACTGTACGACGGCGCTGACCCACTCTTTCAACCTTCTTAGCGACCAAATCGTCAGTGATCATGCCACGTCAGGGAAATTTATTTCCTCCACTTTTCGAAATAATAAAACAATGTTCAATGCGGACCTGGCGCAATAAACATAAACTAATAGTAGAGAAAAAATGTTTTAATGAATTACACGTTTACGTTTTCCACACACATGTGAGTTTATAGTACTACACATAAAAAAACATCCACAACCCTGTGGCATTTGACAGATATCAAGGAAACAGATTTAATTGAACTCAGCTGAACCTCATCCAGAGCGGCTCCACCTGCTATAAAGGCGTTGCCAAAGTCCGCGCGTGTGAGAAACCATGGCTGCAATACAACAGCCTCGCCGTGCGCGAAGCCAGACGGTTTACATAAATGCATACGTGCGTCGGCACTTCTCCCCACTGGACGTGCTATCAGACCGGGCCTTCCAGGCAAAGTACCGACTGCCCCGGCCGTGCGGAGATCCAACAGCTGATCACTCTGGTGTCTCCACACACATGCAATTTTTCCTTCAGCCCGGAGATGCAGCTTCTGGCTGCGCTGCGTTTTTAAGAACATATCAACCTCTTCTGAGGTCCAACAACCCCCAGCCCCCAGCCCCTACCCCTTTACCACCAGTCACCAAGCACTGAGCACTAAACCATAAACCCACAACCACCACATCATCCATATCAACGCTCAGGCCTGAAGGCTGAAATAAATAAACAGAGCCAGCAGATGTAGGCTACATGTAACGTCCTGCACACTATGAGTATTGCTGCAGTGTCCGAGTGCTTTACCTGAAAGTCTGGCACTGGAATGCTGTTGAAAGGGCGCACTATACGCACACGTCATTAACCTATGCTTAGATAAATTACAACTTGCCTGGGACTTTTTGTTGCTATAGGTTTGACACTCTCATTTCAATGCAAAATGATCCACACAATACATGGTTGAAAAGGAAACCAAAGTAGTTTATTGAAACCATATGGGGGAGGGGTTACTCCGCGCTGTCTTTACTGGGTGTCTGCATCACCTGCAACGAAGGGAGATTGATTAGTGAAACCTTCGCACTCTTCCTTTTTGTTTGGTTCTGGAACTCCTGCCACTTCTTCCTCACAGCACGCCAGTCACGCAGGCCACATGGGATGGAGGGGGACATATTTTCGGCTATGGCCTGCCTAACACGGTTCTTCACCGTGATGTTCTTTTTGCCCCTTGTTCCCCCGAATAAAACTGCCCGGTGCTGCCAGACCTCGTCCACTAAGACGCCCATCTCCTCCGCGGTAAACGACGGTGCCCGCTTGTTTCTTTTGCTGCCGCTTTCTTCCACTCTCACATGTGTGTGCCTATCCACGGGGTATATATGCGCTAATGGGCTTGATTACTACTTGGATACACTTGTTGCCCCCCCCCCCCGCACCCACACACCCCCACACACACACGATACATGCGTAGCCTAATTCCACCTGTGTGGGGGTGACCACGGGGCGCTGTGTGTGACTTATGCGCTGATAAAGAGGTGGGTGATCGATTCGCCTGGCATCGATTTATTCAGTTTCAGCACGACCGCGGTGGACAGCTCCCACCAAAGTACTTCTTTCGCTTCGTCTTACGCGTTCTCCAAAGAAGGCACCAAAGAAGCCATCTGGGAAACACCCGTATCTTAACGCTCATTCTTTGGCGAACCCTTCTTTCGACCCTTCTTTGGCCCCAAAGAACGATCGATTCTGGGAAACGCGGCCATTATATGTACAGTAATATCACTGAATATTTTCCGAATAATTTTGACTTAATCAAATTAATAACACCTACCTGTTATATTTCCAAGAAATATAAAAGCAACCAGACCACTAGTGATAGGCATAGGTAATGGGACGTAATCTAACTTGCCGTCGGTCAATGCCGATTCTTCTGAGAGTGGGTCGAGTAATCCCTGAAGTGCTTCGCTTATTGTGGATCCACTCCACTCAAACTTTGTGGGGTAGTATCAGTATCGGTGATTTGTTGGTTTGTGAGTGATATAAACATACCCTCATCTGTAGCCTACTATGTGTAAGAGTGTTATCCAAAGCAGGAGAAGTGGTTTATAAAAGGAGAAATAGTCTGAACCCCAGCATAGTGGAAAATGTTTTGTTTCTAAATACAAATTTTTAAGTTGCACAAGCACATTCACTGGTCCTTACTTTGCTATAACACTGCGACAGTTTGAAAATAATTGTTCCCATTGTGTTATTCAAATTTGACATAAAATATTTATTAGATCCCTATGCATTGTCATGTTTCATAACCATAATAATACACTAAACCAAATATACATTTCATTTATATGAATGAATACATGAACAATACATGAAATGTATTTATTAAG
>NW_027648213.1:137500-140000 GCF_949987685.1 Ammodytes marinus
TAATCCAGTCATATGAATAATGTGATGGCCTGTTTATCAAAAAGTGTCACTCAAAATCACCAATATGAATTGTATAGTGGCGAATAAAAGGTTTTCAGAAGTGTGCAGGCTTTCTACAGTAGCCCAGAACGGACAATCTTAAAGCTGGGGTGGAGGATTTTGGGGAGAAAATAGCAGTTGGGATAGAGATTTGAATCCAAATACCTCAACCGCTCCACTTGTTCTCTTTGGTCCCTCCCCTATGGTCCCTCCCTGACACGCTCTACACCAACAACGTCGGTGCCAAAGTGAATGGACAGTCCCAACAGCCAATAAGAACAGAGAATCGGAGCCTCGCTCTGATTGGTCAAAGTGTACAGCTCATGTTAACTTTGACCAATCAGAAATCATATACCCCCAGCTTTAACGGCCTTACACGTTTTTATAGTGGGCGTCCTGGTGGAAATGCACCTGTTGGAAGACCAAGAAGAAGAAGAAGTACTATAGAATAAATAACTAAATACATCTTCACCTCATCACTTGATATTGTAGGAAAGACTTGAGGCAGTGGTGGATGATGCCATCTTTAGTAACTATAGCTTCTTGTACCTTGAAGGCCACCGTAGCTTCTGTAAATTGCCATACCCCCCCCCCCCCTCCCTTAACAGATGTTCAATATATATACAGCATATGCCTGCTAGTGTTAAAGACAAAGGAAGGGGGATAAAAGCTAAATAAACAATCCTATAATTTATACGGGAGTGGGAGGGGGGTGGCAGGGGAACAATGGGGTGATGTATGGCTGTTGTATGTGTAATGAAATATTTGCCAACATGTCCAGCAGTTATAAATTATACACTCACTTTCCAACCATATAACACTGTAGGCTAGAGTGTGTCTGATTTATGAGACATATTCTCCTTGTAAAAATACGCAGAAAATGCATTTTTTTAAAGCTGCAGTGTGTAGAATTTGGGGTTTTATTTCCTAGCAGATTTTGTAGAAAGTAATTATAATATCCATAAGTACATTTCATTTAGTGCATAATAGCTGACATTTTTAATTTTTTATTTTTTTCCCCCTTAGAAATGGTCTCATATATGTCCATATTTCTGCATATTTTGGACCAAGGCCTAGTGCCGCCATCTTGAAAGTGTCATAGTTGGAATGTCATCAGGTGCATTGTTTAAAATTTAGAATTGTTCTTGTCCTTGAAGGCCACTGTAGCTTCTGTTATTATTCGAAAGGGTTGGGGTTACCCAGGGAGCGTTGCATTCTAGAACTTTGTAGAACTTTCTTGATGATGTCATATTACACACTGCACCGTTAAGACCTGTATATACTGTAGTGTTGTTTAGATTGATAACATGTAGAATAGGCTGAATCCAAAATATGTTCTGGTAAAATGTTGGACCTTAAAGGGGCAGTGTGTAATATGACATCATCTAGAAAGTTCTAGAATGCAACGCTCCCTGGGTAACCCCAACCCCTTTTTGAATAATAACAGAAGCTACAGTGGCCTCCAAGGACAAGAACAATTCTAAATTCTAAACAATGCACCTGATGACATTCCAAAAACATGGATTCCTCCATAAGACTTGCCTGCTCAATGCACAAAATGCAATATTAATATTTGTAATTCTCCGCTCAGGAGGATAATTCAGATTATTGGCAGAGGTGATTTTACACCAATGAGGACATATTTATGAATGCGGATATTGATTTTAGCTAATTAATTACTTAAAATGTTACACAGTGTCCCTTTAATATGTTGTAAAGATAAAACGAAAGATTTTAACTCAACATATCCAACATCTAGATTTTTTTTTTAAATTTTTTAGGTCTTTTTTTTTTGGCATTTTTGTTTTATTAGACAGTTTTGTAGAGCCAGAGATGAAATGTGTCATAGAGGGGAATGACATGCAGAGAACGACCCGGGCTGGATTCTAACCCGGGTCTGCTGTGAAGAGGACAGACAGACAAATGAAAGGTGCTACAAATGAAAGGTGCTACAAGGAACTTTTAAATATTTCTGAAACAGTCTAATTTTTCCTCTGATGATCATAAATGACATGTAACAGCAAACGAGACCATCAGTGCAAAGAATGCTATTTTTATATAGTTTTATCTTAATGCCTTTGTCATGGGTATATACGCTCACCCAGGAACAACAGCTGGCGTATAGTAAAAACACTACCGCTTTTGTCCAAAGGGGGCGCTAGAATTAACACACACTGAAAGTTCCTCGGAGCACCTTTTTATAGTTATTTTATAGCTGCAAAAATGCTACCATCAATAGGCAAGCTTGGCACCATGTTATGTCAAATGTTATTTTTACAATCTAAGCTATCCTCCTTATTTTCATAATTCAGTATCAGTGTTTCCCACAGAATTTTTTGAAAGTGTGGGGGGGGTCCGGGGGTATGCTCCCCCGGAAGAAAATGTTGTACCTTTTTAAATGTTAAATGCATCAATCTGGTGTACTTTGAGGAACACTATTCCTATATAAATGGTGATTAAG
>NW_027648213.1:160000-165345 GCF_949987685.1 Ammodytes marinus
AACAGAGTCTTTGACTGGATCGCTTACAAGAAAGTACGTGTTGTATTGAAGCAACGTGCCGGTTTGTAGCGTTCTCTCTTCTGATTGGATATCGGGTTGTGGGATCCCAGAAATGTTTATTTGCCGATTACATGCAGAGTGGGTGAGACGGTCTCGCTTGCTGTTACATGTGTGATTCAAGATCATCAGAGGAAACATTAGACTGTTTCAGAAATATATTTAAAAGTTCCTCAAATCATCTTTTAATTAAAGGTGCAGTGTGTAATATGACATCATCAAGAAAGTTCTATAAAGTTCTAGAATGCAACACTCCCTGGGTAACCCCAACCCATTAGAATAATAACAGAAGCTACAGTGGCCTTCAAGGACAAGAACAATTCTAAATTTTAAACAATGCACCTGATGACATTCCAACTATGACACTTTCAAGATGGCGGCACAAGGCCTTGGTCCAAGATATGCAGAAATATGGACATATATGAGACCCTTTCTAAGGGGAAAAATAATAATTCAAAACTTTTTTTCAGCTATTATGCACTAAATTAAATGTACTTATGGATATTATAATTACTTTCTACAAAATCTGCTTGGAAATAAAACCCAAAATTCTACACACTGCAGGTTTAAGTAAAAATTGAAAAAAAAACAATACCCCTGCACACTTGAATCAAAGCCCTAGTATACAGGTGTGTCAGAGAGAAGCGACTTGTTTAGGCTTTCACATATAGAACTGATTTTCATTTTTTGTGAAGACAATGTTTCGCTCCTTAAAGGCCTACTTCACCGGTTTGAATATGAAGGTGTATTGAATTCTGAGATCCTATGTAGTATAAATGTGCAAAAAAAATTAAAATCGGTTCATCCTAGCCTGAGAAAAGGCAGAAAGAGTGTTTTTTTAACCCTATATTTCTCTTTCTCGTGACATCACAGAAAGAGAAATATAGGGTTAAAAAAAAACGTACTTTGTAAATATTACTGTGATGTCTAAGTTTTTTTTTAACCCTATATTTCTCTTTCTGTGATGTCACGAGAAAGAGAAATATAGGGTTTAAAAAAAACACTCTTTCTGCCTTTTCTCAGGCTAGGATGAACCGATTTCAATTTTTTCCACACATTTATACTACATAGAATTCAATACACCTTCATATTCAAACCAGGGAAGTAGGCCTTTAAGAATCTTCAGGAATGTCTGTATTTGGCTGAGTTAGCGTTATAGCAGTAGTAGTTGGTGTGTAAATAAACACATTTGCAATTGGCCGATGACAAGAATTCGCATAAAAAAATTTAACCAGACTGGAAAGCATTCAACATTTAACTACCCAGCTAAACCTATGATCGCAGCAATTTTAAAAACAAATCCTCGATTGACGTTATTATTATTATTATTATTATTATTATTATTATTATTATTATTATTATTATTATTATTATTATTATTATTATTATTATTATTATTATTATTATTATTATTATTATTATCAATTGATAGAATGTTCCGACTTGGTATAAGCGATATGGCAATTATATGTTTTTCTTTTTTCTTATGTAAGGCACTTTTTTTGTCTATGAAAAGTGCTATATGCTTGATTTGATGTTTAGCGTGATCTATTCTAATGTGTGAATGTGTCTGTCTGTCTGTCTGTCTGTCTGTCTGTCTGTCTGTCTGTCTGTCTGCCTGCCTGTCTGTCTGTCTGTCTGTCTTTGTCTGTCTGTCTGCCTGTCTGTCTGTCTGTCTGCCTGTCTGTCTGTCTGTCTGTCTGTCTGTCTGTCTGTCTGTCTGTCTGTCTGCCTGCCTGCCTGTCTGTCTGTCTGTCTGTCTGTCTGTCTGTCTGTCTGTCTGTCTGTCTGTCTGTCTGTCTGTCTGTCTGTCTGTCTGTCTCCTGTAGGGGGCGGCACTCATCCGGATGTTGGCTCACGTCATGGGACAGACCCTGTTCCAGAGAGGACTCAATGTAAGTTCATGGTTTTGTTTTTGTTTTAAGAATATTTTTTGGGGCATTCCTTACTTTATTAGACAGATATTTCATTTAATTTATTTTCATTGAACCTTTATTTGTGAACTACAGCAATGTACAAATATATTTCAGTTTAAAAAACGATTTAAAGAGAAAACAATGAATTAGTATGAGCACTTTTGGAATCAGTTTCAGATTGATGTTTTGGTTTCTATTTTGTTTCATTTATTATCGTCATGCTCTGACATGAGTTGACATGTACACAGTAAATTCCCCAGTGTTAAATATGCAGTGTCAAACTCCATTAACTCTATCTGAGTTAATATAACAACAGCTGGAGTAGAATGCCTCCTAGTGTTGGTGTCAATTTCGGTAGTTAAAAACGGGGTGTAGAAAGTACTCTATAAGGCTTTAAATAACACTATACAGTGTATTTTTAACTCTATTTTGAGTTAATTTAACACTTTGAAAAGAGTTAATTTAACTCCAATTCTGAGTGGGACCAAATACACTCGGAAATAGTGTTAAATTTAACTCTTTTAGTGTTATTTTAACACTTCAAAATTTACTGTGTAGAGTGTTTTTCTTCTAGTTTGTTTTGTTTTGAGGGGGCAGGAAACATAAGATATTCTTCACCCTGCCTCCTCTTCGTCATGGTTTTATGGATTGTACATGTGAGAATGTTGAAATGAGTTTTGTTGGAAGACATCCACCATGGACGAAATAAATATAAATCAAATCATTTATACTGGAGAGATCATTTTGAGGGGTTGACCCTCATTTACAATGATGTCCACTCAAACAAACGCAAAGCAAAAACAACAACACATACACAATATGGGGCGACTGTGTCTCAGGTGGTAGAGCGGGTCGGCCGATGATCAAAGGGTTGGAGGTTTGATCCCCGCCCTGCCACCTGTGTCATAGTTGTTGTGTCCTTGGGCAAGACACTTCACTTCACCCACCTTGCCTCGTGTGAATGTCGATAGTTAGCCTGCTGCTATCGGTGTATGAATGTGTGTGTGAATGGTAACGTGGGAAAGGAAAACAGGTCTCCCTTGCAAAAGAGTCTTTGGTCTCAATGGGATTTACCTGAATAAATAAAGGTTAGAAACATATATATATAAATACAGTATATATACAATGCAAGCACATCAAATGGTTGAATTGAATGCTACATGTCCAGCTGTGTATACAGAGGGTTATATATGAATCTGGGGATAACAGGGACAGCTGGCTTTAGAATGATTTGACGCCAGAATTGTGTGTGTGTGTGTGTGTGTTTTATAACAGAAAACAAGAGGCAACAAAACTTCCTCTCCAACTGCCAAATCCACTTATTGGCTGATGCTGATTCACAGTCAGTGTTTAGCCAAAAATAATGTGGCTAAACATTTGGCTCAACAGACACACACACACACACACACACACACACACACACAGAGACACACACATACACATACAGAGAGAGAGACACACACACACACACACACAGCACAGACAGGCTTTGCCAATTTTACAATCCAATCTAAGTGTCCTGAATTCGAAATGAACACAGTTAATTTTCTCTATAAAACCACAAAATTCAAACATTTTAAAATATTTAAAATTCGGATGGATGATAGATAGATAGACAGACAGACAGACAGACAGACAGACAGATAGACAGATAGATAGATAGATAGATAGATAGATAGATAGATAGATAGATAGACAGACAGACAGACAGACAGACAGTTACAGGGACTTTAAATATCAATTGAGTTTCCAATTTTCAAATCATTAATTTTTCATTTGATAAATCGCTGTTAAGCAAAGCCAGGAGGTAGAAAATCTGCTCGGAAAGTGAATGAATATTTTATGCCTTTTTATTTATTGTCATCTCAGAATTAGACGTTTAAATTATAGAATAAGACTATAACATACCCCCAAACTTAACGGCCTTACACGTTTTTATATATAGTGGGCGTCCTGGGGAAATGCACCTGTTGGAAGACCAAGAAGAAGAAGAAGTACTATAGAATAAATAACTAAATACATCTTCACCTCATCACTTGATATTGTAGGAAAGACTTGAGGCAAATTGTAAATATTTAATTGTAGAGTATAAATGTTCACACACACACACACACACACACACACACACACACACACACACACACACACACACCCTATAAATGTCTCTCGTAAAAATGTAAGGCTTTTCCCGAAGGCAGTGGCAGTGTTAATGAGAAACGATAAGTTCTTAGTATAATGTTTCGGTCAGGGTTTATTTAGGGACGGGATCCAAGTAAGACTCAATAGATTGATCAGTGTTAAGACAGTCACACACACACACACACACACACACACACTCACACACACAGGCACGCACACACACACAGACACGCACGCACGCACGCACGTACACACGCACACACACACACACACACACAGACACGCACGCACGTACACACGCACGCACACACAGGCACACACACACACACACACAGACACACACAGGTACGCACGCACGCACGGACGCACACACACACAGGCACACACACACACACACACAGACACACACACACACACACACACACACACACACTGTGCCCTGCTTTCTTCAGTCAGTGACCTGGAACACACTGAGAAGCAGATGCTAAATAAAACCCTGCTGAACCAGCAGAACACATAGGTGTGTGTGTGTGTGTTTGTGTGTGTGTGTGTGTGTGTGTGTGTGTGTGTCTGTGTGTGTGTGTGTGTGTGGGTGTGTGTGTGGGTGTGGGGGTGTGTGTGTGTGTGTCTCTCATTGTGTGTGTGTGTGTGTGTGTGTGTGTGTGTTTATGTGCTATAAGTACATTAATACAATGTGCTGAACATTACCTAATAGACACATTAGGTCCCAACCCTCAGCTGCATAGTGTGTGTGTGTGTGTGTGTGTGTGTGTGTGTGTGTGTGTGTGTGTGTGTGTCAACTGTCAGCTGCATAGTGTGTGTGTGTGTGTCAACCGTCAGCTGCATAGTGTGTGTGTGTGTGTGTGTGTGTGTGTGTGTGTGTGTGTGTGTGTGTGTGTGTGTGTGTGTGTGTGTGTGTGTGTGTGTGTGTGTGTGTGTGTGTGTGTGTGTGTGTGTGTGTGTGTGTGTCAACCGTCAGCTGCATTTTAAACCTCTAGGGAAAATATCTTCCTTTGCAAACAATACAAAATGTTTAAGATTAAAAGATGTTGACGGCACTTGAAATTTTTTTTCGGTGTGACCTCAATAATTTATTCAAAACACTTCTTAACAGCTTAAAGCTGCAGTGTGTAGAATTTTGGGTTTTATTTCCTAGGCAGATTTTGTAGAAAGTAATTATAATATCCATAAGTACATTTAATTTAGTGCATAATAGCTGAACAACGTTTTTTG
>NW_027648212.1:0-2500 GCF_949987685.1 Ammodytes marinus
CTGTGTGTGTGAGCCTGTGTGTCTCTCTGTGTGTGTGCCTGCCTGTGTGTGTGTGTGTGTGTGTGTCTCTCTGTGTGTGTCTCTCTGTGCGTGTGAGCCTGTGTGTCTCTGTGCGTGTGAGCCTGTGTGTCTCTCTGTGTGTGTGTCTCTGTGTGTGTGTCTCTGTGTGTGTCTCTCTGTGTGTGCCTGCCTGCGTGTGTGTGTCTCTCTGTGTGTGTGTATTTGTCTATGTCTGCGTGTGTGTGTGTGTGAGCCTGTGTCTCTCTGTGTGTGTGTATTTGTCTATGTCTGCGTGTGTGTGTGTGTGAGCCTGTGTCTCTCTGTGTGTGTGTCTCTGTGTGTGTCTCTGTGTGTGTCTCTGTGTGTGTGTCTCTGCGTGTGTGCGTGTGTGTGTCCCTTTAAATATGTAAATTACCTTCCAGCTCTAGCGACACCACGGCGGTTCCGTCCTCCAGCCCGTCGATGACCTCACACTTATATTTCCCATAATCCTCCAGGGTTATCTCCGTGACGACCAGAGAGGCGTCCAGGGGGGAGGAGCCAAGCAGGTGCACGCGACCATGGAAACGCCCGTAACTACGCTTGTGGTAATCCATAGCAACAAACACATCAACCTAGGGAGGGAAAAGAAGGATAAGTTTGTATTGTCTTTTAGGCTGTGTTGTAAAAGCCCTACTAACGTCCTCCCTCCTACATACTCAACATGTATATACTACATACTAAAAGCCCTACTAACGTCCTCCCTCCTACATACTCAACATGTTTATACTACATACTAAAAGCCCTACTAACGTCCTCCCTCCTACATACTCAACATGTATATACTACATACTAAAAGCCCTACTAACGTCCTCCCTCCTACATACTCAACATGTATATACTACATACTAAAAGCCATATTAACGTCCTCCCTCCTACATACTCAACACGTATATACTACATACTAAAAGCCCTACTAACGTCCTCCCTCCTACATACTCAACATGTATATACTACATACTAAAAGCCCTACTAACGTCCTCCCTCCTACATACTCAACATGTATATACTACATACTAAAAGCCCTCCTAACGTCCTCCCTCCTACATACTCAACATGTATATACTACATACTAAAAGCCCTACTAACGTCCTCCCTCCTACATACTCAACATGTTTATACTACATACTAAAAGCCCTACTAACGTCCTCCCTCCTACATACTCAACATGTATATACTACATACTAAAAGCCCTACTAACGTCCTCCCTCCTACATACTCAACATGTTTATACTACATACTAAAAGCCCTACTAACGTCCTCCCTCCTACATACTCGACATGTTTATACTACATACTAAAAGCCCTACTAACGTCCTCCCTCCTACATACTCGACATGTATATACTACATACTAAAAGCCCTACTAACGTCCTCCCTCCTACATACTCAACATGTATATACTACATACTAAAAGCCCTACTAACGTCCTCCCTCCTACATACTCAACATGTTTATACTACATACTAAAAGCCCTACTAACGTCCTCCCTCCTACATACTCAACATGTATATACTACATACTAAAAGCCCTACTAACGTCCTCCCTCCTACATACTCAACACGTATATACTACATACTAAAAGCCCTACTAACGTCCTCCCTCCTACATACTCAACACGTTTATACTACATACTAAAAGCCCTACTAACGTCCTCCCTCCTACATACTCAACATGTATATACTACATATTAAAAGCCCTACTAACGTCCTCCCTCCTACATACTCAACATGTATATACTACATACTAAAAGCCCTACTAACGTCCTCCCTCCTACATACTCAACATGTATATACTACATACTAAAAGCCCTACTAACGTCCTCCCTCCTACATACTCAACATATTTATACTACATACTAAAAGCCCTACTAACGTCCTCCCTCCTGCATACTCAACATGTTTATACTACAGCCCTACTAACGTCCTCCCTCCTACATACTCAACATGTATATACTACATACTAAAAGCCCTACTAACGTCCTCCCTCCTACATACTCAACATGTTTATACTACATACTAAAAGCCCTACTAATGTCCTCCCTCCTACATACTCGGGTTAAAATCCGACCCGTGGACTATCTAATAAAGCTTGAAAATGCCAAAAAATTATCTTAAAATAAAATATAATGCATTATATATCTCTTACCTCCTTGAGATAGTCCTCAGTGAGCTTGGTCCATTTGATTCTCATCTTCCTGTTCGGGGCGAGTGATCCGTCTCTGACGATGTGACACGGCAACGTCACGTTTCCACCGCGGCGAGATGAAACCTGAGACTGGACAGAGGCCACGGACAGACGGGGGCCATTCTCTGAAACACAGAGACAGACAAGAAAAAATAACGTTAAGAACTGACACTTTGTATCAGGGAAAGCAGAGTTTAAACCTGCAGTGTGTAGAATTTTGGGTTTTATTTCCTAGCAGATTTTGTAGAAAGTAATTATAATATCCATAAGTACATT
>NW_027648212.1:37500-40000 GCF_949987685.1 Ammodytes marinus
TCACATGATGGAATCAGACTCGGTTCAACTCCAACCTGTTGGATGTGAGCCCCCTCCTGCCACAAGTGCCTCTGTCTCAAAATCTCACAGTTCAGTAGGCCTTCCCTGTGCTTCCCCCAGCGACCGCCTGACTCTCGGGGTTATTGAGACCTTGACTCCCTCTGATTCTTCGCCCTCTGTGTCTCTTCTTGCAAATGGGGTTCCTGCAGAGTGCGCTGAACTTAGTGAAGTCATTAGTAAACATAAGGGCCGTCCACGTTCAAAAAATCAGAGGCTAAATGCCTTATCTCTACGATTCCAGTGTTCAGATAGTGACAGTTCTCCAGAGCCCATTGTGCCCCTTACCCACATCTGTGCCCCACTGACTGGGGAGATTGACACAGTGGTTCAGGGGGCTCAACAGCAGGAGCCGGACCCAGGAGGGGGGCCCCCAGGCTGTCGGTATGTTCCGGCACGAGTGCGATCACAAGTGCTTGAGTGGGGCCACTCCACACACCTCACAAATCACCCCGGTGTTCGTCGCACTATTGGTTTTCTCAAACGGAGATTCTGGTGGCCCCGGATGGGTAGAGATGTGAGCGAGTTTGTGGCAGCTTGCAAAATTTGCACCCGAAACAAGACGTCACAACAACATTGCCGCCCAGCCCCAAACTATCGGGTGGGTCAGAGGGTGTGGCTCTCCACAAGGGATCTCCCACTGCGGGTAGAGTCTCGCCAATTGCCGCCACGTTTCGTTGGTCCCTTCAGGATCATTCGAAGGATAAACCCCGTCAATGTTCGCCTCTTGCTTCCTCGGTCCATGAGGATTCACCCCGTGTTTCATGTTTCCCGCCTCCAGCCAGTCTGTTCCGATCCACTAGCCCCTCCAGGGAGGCCTCCACCCGGGGTGGGTGGGGGGTCCTGTTGGAACGTCAGGTGCCGTTCCTTAGAGGGGTGGTCCTGTGAGGAAACGGAAGGTTCTCCGTGAGAATGGTGACTGATTCCCTCACTGCGGTCTGGTGTGTGGCGCTGATTGGCTGATTGGACCCAGGTGTGGGGAGGTGATGTATGCCCTGGGATCCCGGTGCTCTGTGCTGCTCATTATCTCACCTTCAGAGGTAGTGAGAGGTTGTTTCAAAGTGCTCTCTGTGTTAAGTTTTTCTAGTCTTCTGTTTTACTTGTGTGTTTCCGTTCAGCTGCTTGGCAGCGGTGGTTTAGTTTGTGCTTTAGTTTTTCTATATTAAAAGGTAGCCTGTGTGGCCCTTTCTAGCCTTGTGCTTTTTGTTTTCTCCCCCTCCCCTTCTTCGCGTTAGCGATTTAGTGGTTGTCCCTCCGGGGATAACTTTAAGACACCCTTTGGTCCGCACCTGTGTCCCAAACCCTCCCCCCAGTCCTCACAGTGTGTGTGTGTGTGTGTGTGTGTGTGTGTGTGTGTGTGTGTGTGTGTATGTGTGTGTGTGAGAATGTGTGTGTGTGTGTGTGTGAGTGTGTGTGTGTGTGTGTGTGTGTGTGTGTGTGTGTGTGTGTGTGTGTGTGTGTGTGTGTGTGTGTGTGTGTGTGTGTGTGTGTGTGTGTGTGTGTGTGTGTGTGTGTGTGTGAGAAAGTAGACAGTTTTTCTTCTAACTTAAGAGTTTTAGTCCTATAGCCTCAAAACTCAATCACTGTCCATCCATGTTACTTGTTCCTCCCTTAAATTCCAAGCAAAGTCAAATGTATCTGTATGACTAAATGAATTGTGAGCTCCTAGGGATTCCTGTAAAGTAGGGATTACCCTCTGAGCTACATAATGTATAGTAAGATACCGTGTACTGTACATCTATGTACCTTTGAAGTGTGTGTGTGTGTGTGTGTGTGTGTGTGTGTGTGTGTGTGTGTGTGTGTGTGTGTGTGTGTGTGTGTGTGTGTGTGTGTGTGTGTGTGTGTGTGTGTGTGTGTGTGTGTGTGTGTGTGTGTGTGTGTAAACCACTTATGTCAGTAGCCTGGCACCGCCCGCCTACATACTACCACTCAATTTTCATTTCCCTTCAGTAGTCAGTCTGGGTCTGCGGTATATTCGCGGGTTTTCCCCGGTAGATTTTTACTGGTCCAATCAGCGAACAGAGGGAGTGGCTGAGAACTATGACGTTGAGGTCGTGCGCCAGTTTCAGTTGTAGTCAGAAGCCGGCGCATGACATACGTCACGACCAAAACGTTATGCGATTGGTTGGCAGATCCAGAGTGGCACTGGGCAGATCCAATAGTTTTAAACTTCAACAGACACCCGCCTTCAAGGGAGTTAACGTTTGTCAATTGAGCGATTCCAGACCTTCTGTACAAATGAAATGAAGTACGATGGTCTGGTAGGACCAGGCTAAATGAAGTACGATGGTCTGGTAGGACCAGGCTAAATGAAGTACGATGGTCTGGTAGGACCAGGCTAAATGAAGTACGATGGTCTGGTAGGACCAGGGTAGAAAGATGCCTTCACTTTTTAAATATATTTTTTACAGCGTGCCCCTAGCTGTTACCTCATTTCTGTGGT
>NW_027648212.1:47500-50000 GCF_949987685.1 Ammodytes marinus
CAAAGGGGGGCGCTAGAATTAACACACACTGAAAGTTCCTCGGAGCACCTTTAAGTTAAACAGTTACATACTTGTACATTAAAAAACACCAATCACAATTTACGTTTACATGTAATTTATAATTATCGGAAGAAAAATTAGACTGTTTCAGAAATATATGCGTTACAATCTAATTAATTTTTTTCTAAAAAATTACTTCACGCTTCAAGTTCACCTTAGAAAACTCACAGAAAGTTTGCACACACACACACAGACACACACACACACACACACACACACACACACACACACACACAGTCACACACACACACACACACACACACACACACACACACACACACACACACACACACACAGTCACACACACACACACACACACACACACACACACACACACACACACAGTCACACACACACACAGTCACACACACACACACACACACACACACACACACACACACACACACACACAGTCACACACACACACACACACACACACACACACACACACACACACACACACACACAGTCACACACACACACACACACACACACAGTCACACACACACACACACACACAGTCACACACACACACACACACACAGTCACACACACACACACACAGTCACACACACACAGAGTTGCACACACACACACACATGTGCTGTTGATAAAAAGTCGACATGTCTTTGATGAAGAGAACAGACCTCGTGCAGAGAACTGGACCCATAACTTCAATAAACTTTCTCTAAGTGGAGCGGAGCTACTGAATCACTCAGTCATAGTCAGACACAGGAGCGGCTTTCACACACACACACAGGCAGGCACGGACGCACGCACGCACACACACACACACACACACACACACACACACACACACACACACACACACAGGCAGGCAGACAGGCAGGCAAGCACGGACACACACACACACACACGCAGGCAGGCAAGAACACAGGCAGGCACGGACGCACGCACGCACACACACACACACACAGGCCCGCAAGCATGCACACACATGCACACGCACGCAGGTAGGCAGGCAGGCAGACAGGCACGCATGCACACACACAGGCAAACACACACACACACACACAAACAGACACACAAACACACACACGCACGCACGCACAGAGAGACACACACACACACACACACACACACACACCGTGCCCCCACCTCATAGTAAAAGCCTTCTCTGTGTATTGTGTAACCGGCTGATTCTGGATAAGGTAAATATTCACACACACACACACACACACACACACACACACACACACACACACACGCACGCACACACACACACACACACACACACACACACACACACACACACTGAGTTCAAGGCCCCCAGACCTAGAATGAAACACAACCTCTGTCTCTCAGGTCAAACTAAGGTTGTTTCACTCACTGATGGAGAGCCAGTGATTTAAAGGGTTTGGGGTTAACTTTTTTTTCTCTCTTTTTCATATATATCCATATCTACTCTAATATGCACAGCTCTATGGCATGGCTACTTTAAACCTGCAGTGTGTATAATTTTGGGTTTTATTTTATTTCCTAGCAGATTTTGTAGAAAGTAATTATAATATCCATAAGTACATTTAATTTAGTGCATAATAGCTGAAATTTTTTTTTTAATTATTATTTTTTCCCTTAGAAAGGGTCTCATATACGTCCATATTTCTGCATATTTTGGACCAAGGCCTTGTGCCGCCATCTTGAAAGTGTCATAGTTGGAATGTCATCAGGTGCATTGTTTAAAATGTAGAATTGTTCTTGTCCTTGAAGGCCACTGTAGCTTCTGTTATTATTCTAAAGGGGTGGGGTTACCCAGGGAGCGTTGCATTCTAGAACTTTGTAGAACTTTCTTGATGATGTCATATTACACACTGCACCTTTAAAACAGACTGAAATATCTCAAACACTATTCAACAGATATACTCAATGCAATAATTTAGTTTTTGATAACGTTTTGATTCATGAAATTGAACTTGGTCTGAACCTCTGCAGATGTGGGAATATATATATATATATTTTTTTTTTAAGATATTTTTTGGGCATTTTTATGCTTTATTGATGTTGGCTGTGTCTTGATTCAGGGGTTGCGGTCTTGGAACCGGCCTCGTAGGCTGCATTTGAAGACCGATTGCGTCATAGCGGCGCGCAAAGGCTGTCCCATTTGCAAGGCTCCTTGCAAGGCTCCTCATATGCGGTCGTGAAATGCAGCCTTCGTTTCACGGTTTTGAAGGCTGCATCAGATGTATCCTTGGTGGCCCAACATATCCCAAGATTCATTGCGTTTTTTTCAGAGATTGCATAAAATAAAATAAAAAATAACAAAACAGCAACGTGTTGCTCCATCTTCTTAACTTTTATCTTCCTTTCTTTTTTCTTGTACTTTTTTTTCTTTTCGTCTGGTAGGCAACTTATTTTTCTTTTTTCCTCCATTGACAGGGCTGTCTCCGTTGGCAGCAATCAGGGTTGCTAGGCAGCACAG
>NW_027648212.1:57500-60000 GCF_949987685.1 Ammodytes marinus
ATCTAATTAAATTATCAAATTCATGCAAAGGTAAAATAAAATTGGTTAGGGTTAGCATTCAGTAAAAGTTAAATGTATTTCTATAGCACATTTAAAAACCACATCAGTTGACCTAAAGTGCTGTACAAGATACAATACAAAACAACATATAAAGCCCCTATCTCACTGGGCTGCGACTGTTTGCGACAAGTTGGAGACTGCTTTCGCGAGGGAGTCTCTAAACTGTCTCCAAACGTTCGCGGAGGTCTCAATTTCCTCGCATGAGTCGCAGAGCCGCGCAGTCCTGTCGCATGAATTTTGAACATGTTCAAAAAAAGTGTGCGACAAATCTAGTCTCAGAGTGGTCGCATGTGTCTCAAACGCGTCGCAAACCCTTCTCAATTTAGTCTCCGCGAGTCAGAAAGTGCGAGCAATGTGAGACAACTTTGCGAGGGTTTGGCGATATATGAAACTAAATTGTGACTGATTTGAGACAAAAATGAGACTGACATTCCGTTCGTGCGACGCTCGCCAGACGTTCGCGAGACATAAATGCGACCTCCCGGCAAGTGTTGGCCAGGACATTCGCAAACGTGTCGTGAGGAACCAACTCAGTGAGACTGCAAGTGAAAATTGTCGCTAATTCGCATATTTTGTCACAATTTTGTGTCTCCAACTTGTCGCACACTGTCGCAGCCCAGTGAGATAGGGGCTTAAGATACATGAGGAAAGAAAGGGAGGAAGGTTTTTGGTTTCAGACTAGAATTTTAATTTCTTTGCGTCCCTGTTACTGTATATCCAGAATACGCATTTATTTGCAAACCAACTCTCTAAATTAACTTGTTTTTTCTTTGTTGTTTCCAGTAAACCAGGAGGAGTTTCTCTCCATTATGACCGGCGGAGATTCCTGATGACTGGACACACAAACACACACACACACACACACACACACATACACATAACGACAGACACACACACACACACACTGTATTTGCTGTTGATTTGAAATGGTTTTTGACTTTTACATGTTTGTATTTAAATTAAAAAACCTAATTCCACCTTTGAAGAACATCTCACACTCAGATGAACCTGTTTCTAATCGTAGAAGACTCTGTTTATTGGTTTTGAATGTTATATTTATTTTGTACAAAATAAAATTGGTTTTCCAGCAAGATTTAAATTGTTTCTTTTAATACTTTATTTGTGAGTTAAAGCTGCAGTGTGTAGAATTTTGGGTTTTATTTCCTAGCAGATTTTGTAGAAAGTAATTACAATATCCATAAGTACATTTAGTTTAGTGCATAATAGCTGAAATTTTTTTTTTGAATTATTATTTTTTAATAGAATTGTTCTTGTCCTTGAAGGCTACTGTAGCTTCTGTTATTATTCAAAAGGGTTGGGGTTACCCAGGGAGCGTTGTCGATAGTTAGCCTGCTATCGGTGTATGAATGTGTGTGTGAATGGGAACAGGTCTCCCTTGTAAAAGAGTCTCCAGTCTCAATGGGATATACCTGTAGAAATAAAGGTTAAAAAACAATTGTTTAAACACAGATGTCCAGTTAACATAATACTTTGGCTTGTATAAGACTCTACGGATATAATGAATGTGTGTATTACAGTTAAGTAACCACTCTTCCTAAGGGCACATCCATCCATTCATATTATGCCCAATTATAACATTTGCTTTAATTTTTCCTAATAATTGGGGCGACTGTGGCTCAGGTGGTAGAGCGGGTCGGCCGATGATCAAAGGGTTGGAGGTTCGATCCCCGCCCTGCCACCTGTGTCGTGGTTGTTGTGTCCTTGGGCAAGACACTTCACCCACCTTGCCTCGTGTGAATGTCGATAGTTAGCCTGCTGCTATCGGTGTGTGAATGGTAACGTGGGAAAGGAAAACAGGTCTCCTTTGCAAAAGAGTCTTCGGTCTCAATGGGATTTACCTGTAGAAATAAAGGTTAAAAAATAAAAATACCCTGTCCCTGCTGTACCTTGGCCGTCCACCAGGAGACACTCATTCATAACTCTTTAAGGCCTACAGAGGTTTGGTGACACTGAACAGCTGATCAGAGAAACAGTTTCATAACAAACCCTTGAGGCTCGATCATGTTTCCCTTTACATTCCTGAGGTCTGAGGGAAACAGTCAGCTAAAGACATGTATGAGATTTAGTTTGAATACTTGGGAAGTTTTCATCTGTTTTAAGGTAGTTCTGTGTCCCTTTTGTGTCTTGTTGTTATTGTAGTAGCTAAAATAACAACAAAGACTAAATATGTAAAAAAAAAAACATATAAAATACAATTAAGTTGATAAGTTTTTCCATATTTTTTTGTTGTTTGGCATCACTTTTTAGTTTTATATTCAACGTATCAACTTTCTCATTTCTTTCTGCTGTTACTTACATGGTTAAAGCTGCAGCGTGTAGAATTTTGGGTTTTATTTCCTAGCAGATTTTGTAGAAAGTGATTATAATATCCATAAGTACATTTAATTTAGTGCATAATAGCTGAATTTTTTTTTTTGAA
>NW_027648211.1:0-60000 GCF_949987685.1 Ammodytes marinus
TGTATGGTAATAATACTTGACATGAAAAGGATGTGGAAAATTGAACAAAATGAAAAAAAATAACTTCAAATATAGAGAGGTGACAATGGCAGTGTACAGCCCATCTACATATGTTACTATATCCCAATGTCATGCACGATGGTAATCCTTTACATGAGATGGATATGTGAAATAGAACAAAGAAAAACAAAATTAACTTTGGATTAGTGGTGGTGGACACAAGAGTGTTACCTGAATATATAGAAACATATATTACATAGCTATATCCCAATGACATGTATGGTAATGATACTTTACATGAGATGGAGATGGAAAACTGAAAAAAGAGAAATAAAACAAACTTGAGATATAGAAAGGTAGATGTGACAGTGATCGCTCAGTCTATGTGTCTGACTATATCTCAATGACACGTACGGTGGTAATACTGTACATGCAATGGACATGGAAAAGTGAAAAAAGAGAAATAAAAGTAACTTCAGGTTTGAGGTGGTAGACACAAAAGTGTTCCCTCGTAACCAACATGACTAAGACACTACCCGGGGAGACCGCCGGATAATGTCACTCGATGTGGAAATAAATATTATGACAAAACATAAAAACAGCACTGACGGGGTTAGGTTAAGAGAGGACAGCAGACAGTCAAAGACTGCCCACTGGTTAGTGTACTCGCTAATATCTATGTATGTAATGATATCTATCTCCTATCAAGGCCTGGTGGTATTAGAGTAGGAATGATAACATAAAGTTTTTTTTGTATATATATTATCAAATTTGATATGATTATTGTTATGTTATTATATTATATTATCATGTTGTGGAGTTATTTCTCATTGAGGCCAAAGGGGAGACGGGTGTTCAACTTGTGAATCCATTGTCTTTCCAGATATTTCCTCTGTTTCTTGGACCAATTGGGATTTGCCTCTAAGATAGTAGTGGTCAGATTATTCCACCCCGTGCTCAATGAAATGGCTAACCAAGGGCAGGTGAGTGTCTTTTTTACGGCTGATGTTATATCTATGTTGGGTGAATCGTGTCAGTAGTGTATTGCCAGTTTCACCTACATATTGCATCGAGCACGTGAGACAACTTATGAGATATATGCAATTTTTAGTTTAGTGTTGGTACTTTTTTGGGTGGCGAACACCTGGTTGGTGTGTTTGTTGTATGCCCAGGGTTCAAATTTGTAAACTCAGTGCGAGCAGCCTCAGTCTTCTGAGTCAACGGTGTTAATTTGGCTTTAATGAGTATATCCTGTATATTGTTGTTCTTCTTGTAGGCCGTGATTATTCTGTGGTCCACCAATAGACCACCTTGTTCCTGGAGTATTTTGAAATTATTCTTAAAGGCTCTGGCCAATTTAGTGGCAGACTCCGAGTAGAATATGACCAGTGGTATCATGGGGTCCACGTTAATTGGTTTAACTGTTTTGAAAGTACTGTAGACCTGTCTAAGGAAAGACCAAGAGTACCCTCTGGTGGACAAGACCTTGCACAGCACCCTCACGGCAAACCCAAAGTCCTCTATTCTTGTGCAGATTCTGTGGAATCTTAAAAATTGGATTTGACCAAGCCCGCAAAAGTGTGCTTGGGATGGTGGCTGCTTTTATTCAATAGAGCATGTGTGTCTGTTGCTTTAAAGAACACTTTAATGTCCAATCTGTTTGTTTGCTGGAAATTAGGGCCCTTAAAGGTTGTCGTGTCCAGAAAATCCACCTCAGTGAGACTGTGTGTTGATTTAATGGTGATGGAACTGTTAAAGTTGTTCAGAAAATTGCAGAATGTATCAAACTCCTGTAAAGAGTGTGTCCACACTCCCCAAATATCATCTAGGTATCTATAGTAATGTAAGGGTTTAATGGGAGCCTGTGATAAGGCTGATTGTTCCCACTGGGCCATGAAAATATTGGCAAAAGAGGGAGCAAATTTTTTACCCATGGCCGTGCCTGATATTTGTAAAAAGTATTTATCGTCAAATTCAAAGTCGTTTCTGGTAAGGTTAAGGTATAAGAGTTGTAATATTTCCTTATCTGGACGTTTGGAATCTGGATATAACTGAAAGGTATTTTTGACCGCCTCCATGCCTTGGTCTGTGTTAATATTTGTGTAAAGGCTGTCCACATCCATGGTGAACAGGAAGGCATCAGCTGGAATGTGCAGTAGTTTAATTTTGTTGACAAAGTCGTATGTGTCTTTAATGTAACTGGGATGTTTGATAGATATGGGATTGAGGTATGTCTCCACAAAATGGGCTGTGGCATATGTCTCACTACCACAATCCGAGACAATGGGCCTTCCAGGTGGAATTACATTGGGAAGGCTCCACTTGTCTCTGGCCTTGTGTATTTTTGGCAACATATAAAATAGCCTAGGTCTGGGTTCGGCATCCCCCATCAAAAGGACCTCTGTTTGGCATTAATGAACTTTTTGGTTTGCAGTTTTTGGAGTATTTCTGTGACTAAAGAATAGTGTCCTTAAAGATAGGTTTCTTAAGGCTTTTATAGTACTTTTTGTCATTAAGTTGCCTGTAACCCTCCCACAGGTATTGCTCTCTGTCCAAAACGACAACAGAGCTGCCTTTATCAGCTGGTTTGATGACTATATTTTTGTTGCTTTTTAGTTGTTTAAGGGCTTCCAGTTCAAATTGATCTAGGTTAGTCGCTGTTGCATTTGGCAACATAGTGGTTGTCGAACCATTCCACGTCTGACTGTATTAGTTGCCTTAAGGGCCAAGGCACGGTTGGTTCTGGTGGTACCCATGTGGATTTTGGCATAAATGGGAGTGGACTAGTTTCCCTAGTGTGCTCAAAATGTGCAGCTAATTTGAGTCTCCTATGGTAGGTTCTGATGTCAATTTGTGTTTGATTTTTAACATTTTTTTCTCCTCTGATGATCGGTATGAAATTAAGGCCTTTGTTAAGCAGGGAGAGTTGAGCTGCAGTAATGTTAAACTTCTGCGCTAACACAATGACATTCTTAAACCCCGTAGACAAAACAGTTTTCACGGGGCGTTTGCTTTTAACATATCAACCCATTCTTTGAGGATCTTCCTGGCGGTGGGGATGGTCCAGTGGACGCCGTCTTCCTCAGCCTGGAAGCTCTTCTGCTGCAGTCTGGGATGAAGTGGAACTGTCTGACGATGTGTTGGTTGAGCCGTCTCAGGTTGCGTTGTTCATCCTCTGGAAGGGACTCAGAGAAATTCAGTTCGGGTATTAGTATGAGGGCTTGGGGAAAAGCAAGAGTGGCCATTCTCACAGCCCTCTGTATGTGGCCGATCAGTGCCCCCTCTGTCCTCTGAGCTCTGTCATTGATGCCAAAGGACAGCACGAGTGACTCAACAATGTCAGTGTGTGTGGTTTTTGCCAGTATGGCTTCAGCATGCCTAAACGTTGCACCCGGATAGACTCGATCTGGAGGTCGGGCTCTTGGAAGGGTGGTATGCGATTGAGATTGGAGTCCCCCATGATGACCCACTTCTTAGTGGGGGTGAGGGACCAGTCCTTGACTCTGTTTTGCCTGTGCTGAGATGTCTATGTGGTCTGTAGACTGGTGAGAATAATAGCTTGGGTTGTGATGCAGATGTGCCTGTGTTGGGTGTGGTGTGAGTGTTCTCTATGAGAATAGGTGGAGTGAGGGTAGGTGAGGGTAACCTGCTGGGCCCCGGTTGTGGACTGGATGGTGTGGAACTGTCACTGTCAATTGTAACGGGGGACCGTGGGCCCCTCGGCGGTTGGCATGCGGGGAGCGTTGGCCTCCGACCAAAGCTCCATGGAGTCGCAGTCATCATTGTGAAGAGCAGTGCTCGTGGATGGGTTCCAGGTGCCTCCACATCCGTAGGGAAGGTCTGTCCTGAAGAGGAGGGGCGTGGACGTGAGCTGGAAGAGAGAAGAGCAGAGAGGAATGGGGGACTGGGGACTGAAGGGAGGGGAGGGGGGGGGGGGGGGAGGAGGAGGAGGAGGAGGAGGGGGTTATAAGGGGGAGAGGGAGAAGACGGGGGATGGAGAGGGAAAGGGAAGAGGAGGAGGGAAGAGGAGCGGGGAGGGGGGAAGAAGGGAGGGGGAGAAGAGATGGGAGAGGAGTAGGTGTGTCCTTCTTGGTCCGCGGTGCTTCCTTCGTGGCGTGAGGCTGGACCCTGTCCTGTTGTGGATCTTCATGACGTAGCTCTGTGTCCAATGGATTTGAGGGTGGAGCGTTGGCAGACGTTCTGACTCTCACCCGTGGTACCCTCTGGCAGAGTGGGGTCGGACCCTCTGGTGTCGGTCCGGTAAGCAGAACGGGATTCCACCAGGTGGAGGAATCGGTTGCGTTAGGACCCTCTGTGTCTGGAGGGTTGATGTGGCGACGTTTCTGCACCGCCTTCATGGGTCTGGTGAAGACGTGGTGTTGGCCCGGAGGGGCTGACCCTGTGTTGGTTGATCTGGGGGTGGGTCTGACCTCTGGAATAGACAGCGCATTAGACAGCATGGAATGGACTTTGTCTAGAGTGCGTTGTAAGAGCCTTTGTCCCAGCTGTTTCTTAGCCCACGTGGTGGCCACCCCAAAAGGCTGTTGCCAGTCGACGCCACCGACATGGGTCATAATCTCTAGGTCTGTGTCCAAGCACTCTTGGTAATGATCCTTGAGAATTAGCAGCGTCTCCTGTTCCCACTGCTTGGCGTTGGCCTCTATGAGGGAAGTGGTGGTGGGGTTGGGCGCTGCTGGTTTAATCGAAGTCGCCAATTTGGTGGTGAGTTTGTCGATTGCGATGGGATGGACCTACCGCTGATGTTGGACATGTGATGTGTGGCTTTGATGAGCCTGCATGTCACCCTGGCCTTGGCTGCGAAATCCGGGTCGCTTCTGTAGTGTGGTGGAGGCGTAGCCGGTCTGCGACCCCTCGGTGGTCGATTACGTGGTGGTGGCGTACCTGGCCTGGTTGCCCTGCGCCCACGGGTATGGGGGGGCGGCCGTGGTCGGTCTACGACCCCTAGGTGGTCGATCACGCGGTGGTGGCGTGCCTGGTCTGGCTCCCCTGGGCCCACGAACCTGGGGGGGCGGCGTGGTCGGTCGGCGACCCCTGGGTGGTCGGAATCGAGGGGGCGGCGTGCTCGGACGCGCCCTGGGAGGTGGCGTGCTGCGTCTATGAGGTCTGGAAGGTCGCATCAGAGGCGGCGGCGCAGCAGGTGCGGGACGCCCGACATCAAGGGGATTAGATGGTGGTCTGTACCGTGACCCATCTCTGCTGGTGGTGCCGTAAGGGCGATCATCATATCTCCCCCCACTGTGATATCTAGCAGTGTGTGGATAGCCACGGTGATAGTACCTCTCTGGTGAGGATATATAATCATGGTATTGATCATCGTGGCTCCATCTGGAGTAATGTTCAACCCTAGGCGCTTGCCATGGTGCAGGTCTAGGCCCGTGACGTGGGTGTTCGTACCTGGTTCCGGTAGACTCCGGTGAAGAATAAGGTCTACGCGGGCCCCATCTGACCGCTTGAGCGTAAGATGGCGCGCGCTCCGGGCTATGGGCGCCGCCATTTTTGTAGTCTTGACGGACCTCGTTTTTATCAGATGAGTGATGGCGAACTTCGTTATTCTCCGGTGAATAATGTCGATTGCGATTAATATAGGGAGCTTTATAGCGGGTCCTACCAGATCTCCTGCTCTGGACTTGGGTCCATTCATGTGGGTTGTAGCGTTCATCCATAGTAAGGTGTTATAACGCACCAGTGGTGTTAGCTCGTGGTAATTAGCAAGAATGTTGTGTGAAAAAAATTATTAAAAATCGAAAAAAGATCGGAAGATGATGTTAATCAAGTTGATTTGTTTATTTACAGTTGCAATATAACGGCGGGACGTTTCGGTTACAAAAAAACCTTCATCAGCCTAGCAATCTTGAGAAAGTACCTGTACGAGCGCTAATTGGTGTGCTTCCAGCATGAAGACCAAAGTGAAAGAGGGAGATGAAAGCGGGGGTTGGGCGGATATACCTTTCACCCCGTGACCTCTAAAGTTGGCGATATCCCGGACGAATTAAAAGTAAAGAAATAAAATTTCCCAAGGGGAAAGGGATTAGAAAAATGTCTAGACCCCAGAGGGGGGCGCAGACCTAAAAAATAATATTAAACTGGATATAAACTAATTGTAAAAAATTGGACCGGAAATGGTTGCATTCAGGGGCCCTCGGAAATTTGAAGAAAAGGTGGTTTGAGCCGGTGAATGGTTGCATTCAGGGACTCCAGGAGTCCAGAAGCTCCTGCGTGAATAATGGAAGCCAATTGTGGGGAAAATGAAGACTACATGAATGAAATGGATGGATGTGAATTTAGGATTAGGCATAAGGCCCGAATGGTTAGGTTTAGAGTAAGGGGAAGGGAAGGTGTTAACCTCCACTAATAAATAATAATAATAACAATCTAATTGGGGGGTCTGTGACTTAGGATTAGGCACGTAGGGATACTGTGCACCAATACAAAAATTGCCACGTCAATGGACTATATTGGACCCGTGGCCGATGTGGACCATAGCGGGTAAAGGGTGATCATCATGGATATCGTGAGTGGTGACATGCTTCGTACAGGCCTTTCAGAAACATCATTTTCCTATAGTCATATGTAAGCATATTATGCATTTACACAGTAGGTATACGTGATAGATATTGAAATAAATATAACTATGTCCCAATGTCATGTAGGTGGTGATACTTTACATGAGATGGACATGCAAAATAGAACAAAAAGAAATAAAAATAACTTTAGATAGCGGTGGTGGACACCAGAGTGTTACCTCAATATATAGGAACATATATCACACAGTTATATCACGATGACATGTATGGTAATAATACTTGACATGAAAAGGATGTGGAAAATTGAACAAAATGAAAAAAAATTAACTTCAAATATAGAGAGGTGACAATGGCAGTGTACAGCCCATCTACATATGTTACTATATCCCAATGTCATGCACGATGGTAATCCTTTACATGAGATGGATATGTGAAATAGAACAAAGAAAAACAAAATTAACTTTGGATTAGTGGTGGTGGACACAAGAGTGTTACCTGAATATATAGAAACATATATTACATAGCTATATCCCAATGACATGTATGGTAATGATACTTTACATGAGATGGAGATGGAAAACTGAAAAAAGAGAAATAAAACAAACTTGAGATATAGAAAGGTAGATGTGACAGTGATCGCTCAGTCTATGTGTCTGACTATATCTCAATGACACGTACGGTGGTAATACTGTACATGCAATGGACATGGAAAAGTGAAAAAAGAGAAATAAAAGTAACTTCAGGTTTGAGGTGGTAGACACAAAAGTGTTCCCTCGTAACCAACATGACTAAGACACTACCCGGGGAGACCGCCGGATAATGTCACTCGATGTGGAAATAAATATTATGACAAAACATAAAAACAGCACTGACGGGGTTAGGTTAAGAGAGGACAGCAGACAGTCAAAGACTGCCCACTGGTTAGTGTACTCGCTAATATCTATGTATGTAATGATATCTATCTCCTATCAAGGCCTGGTGGTATTAGAGTAGGAATGATAACATAAAGTTTTTTTGTATATATATTATCAAATTTGATATGATTATTGTTATGTTATTATATTATATTATCATGTTGTGGAGTTATTTCTCATTGAGGCCAAAGGGGAGACGGGTGTTCAACTTGTGAATCCATTGTCTTTCCAGATATTTCCTCTGTTTCTTGGACCAATTGGGATTTGCCTCTAAGATAGTAGTGGTCAGATTATTCCACCCGTGCTCAATGAAATGGCTAACCAAGGGCAGGTGAGTGTCTTTTTTACGGCTGATGTTATATCTATGTTGGGTGAATCGTGTCAGTAGTGTATTGCCAGTTTCACCTACATATTGCATCGAGCACGTGAGACAACTTATGAGATATATGCAATTTTTAGTTTTAGTGTTGGTACTTTTTTGGGTGGCGAACACCTGGTTGGTGTGTTTGTTGTATGCCCAGGGTTCAAATTTGTAAAACTCAGTGCGAGCAGCCTCAGTCTTCTGAGTCAACGGTGTTAATTTGGCTTTAATGAGTATATCCTGTATATTGTTGTTCTTCTTGTAGGCCGTGATTATTCTGTGGTCCACCAATAGACCACCTTGTTCCTGGAGTATTTTGAAATTATTCTTAAAGGCTCTGGCCAATTTAGTGGCAGACTCCGAGTAGAATATGACCAGTGGTATCATGGGGTCCACGTTAATTGGTTTAACTGTTTTGAAAGTACTGTAGACCTGTCTAAGGAAAGACCAAGAGTACCCTCTGGTGGACAAGACCTTGCACAGCACCCTCACGGCAAACCCAAAGTCCTCTATTCTTGTGCAGATTCTGTGGAATCTTAAAAATTGGGATTTGACCAAGCCCGCAAAAGTGTGCTTGGGATGGTGGCTGCTTTTATTCAATAGAGCATGTGTGTCTGTTGCTTTAAAGAACACTTTAATGTCCAATCTGTTTGTTTGCTGGAAATTAGGGCCCTTAAAGGTTGTCGTGTCCAGAAAATCCACCTCAGTGAGACTGTGTGTTGATTTAATGGTGATGGAACTGTTAAAGTTGTTCAGAAAATTGCAGAATGTATCAAACTCCTGTAAAGAGTGTGTCCACACTCCCCAAATATCATCTAGGTATCTATAGTAATGTAAGGGTTTAATGGGAGCCTGTGATAAGGCTGATTGTTCCCACTGGGCCATGAAAATATTGGCAAAAGAGGGAGCAAATTTTTTACCCATGGCCGTGCCTGATATTTGTAAAAAGTATTTATCGTCAAATTCAAAGTCGTTTCTGGTAAGGTTAAGGTATAAGAGTTGTAATATTTCCTTATCTGGACGTTTGGAATCTGGATATAACTGAAAGGTATTTTTGACCGCCTCCATGCCTTGGTCTGTGTTAATATTTGTGTAAAGGCTGTCCACATCCATGGTGAACAGGAAGGCATCAGCTGGAATGTGCAGTAGTTTAATTTTGTTGACAAAGTCGTATGTGTCTTTAATGTAACTGGGATGTTTGATAGATATGGGATTGAGGTATGTCTCCACAAAATGGGCTGTGGCATATGTCTCACTACCACAATCCGAGACAATGGGCCTTCCAGGTGGAATTACATTGGGAAGGCTCCACTTGTCTCTGGCCTTGTGTATTTTTGGCAACATATAAAATAGCCTAGGTCTGGGTTCGGCATCCCCCATCAAAAAGGACCTCTGTTTGGCATTAATGAACTTTTTGGTTTGCAGTTTTTGGAGTATTTCTGTGACTAAAGGAATAGTGTCCTTAAAGATAGGTTTCTTAAGGCTTTTATAGTACTTTTTGTCATTAAGTTGCCTGTAACCCTCCCACAGGTATTGCTCTCTGTCCAAAACGACAACAGAGCTGCCTTTATCAGCTGGTTTGATGACTATATTTTTGTTGCTTTTTAGTTGTTTAAGGGCTTCCAGTTCAAATTGATCTAGGTTAGTCGTGTTGCATTTGGCAACATAGTGGTTGTCGAACCATTCCACGTCTGACTGTATTAGTTGCCTTAAGGGCCAAGGCACGGTTGGTTCTGGTGGTACCCATGTGGATTTTGGCATAAATGGGAGTGGACTAGTTTCCCTAGTGTGCTCAAAATGTGCAGCTAATTTGAGTCTCCTATGGTAGGTTCTGATGTCAATTTGTGTTTGATTTTTAACATTTTTTTCTCCTCTGATGATCGGTATGAAATTAAGGCCTTTGTTAAGCAGGGAGAGTTGAGCTGCAGTAATGTTAAACTTCTGCGCTAACACAATGACATTCTTAAACCCCGTAGACAAAACAGTTTTCACGGGGCGTTTGCTTTTAACATATCAACCCATTCTTTGAGGATCTTCCTGGCGGTGGGGATGGTCCAGTGGACGCCGTCTTCCTCAGCCTGGAAGCTCTTCTGCTGCAGTCTGGGGATGAAGTGGAACTGTCTGACGATGTGTTGGTTGAGCCGTCTCAGGTTGCGTTGTTCATCCTCTGGAAGGGACTCAGAGAAATTCAGTTCGGGTATTAGTATGAGGGCTTGGGGAAAAGCAAGAGTGGCCATTCTCACAGCCCTCTGTATGTGGCCGATCAGTGCCCCCTCTGTCCTCTGAGCTCTGTCATTGATGCCAAAGGACAGCACGAGTGACTCAACAATGTCAGTGTGTGTGGTTTTTGCCAGTATGGCTTCAGCATGCCTAAACGTTGCACCCGGATAGGACTCGATCTGGAGGTCGGGCTCTTGGAAGGGTGGTATGCGATTGAGATTGGAGTCCCCCATGATGACCCACTTCTTAGTGGGGGTGAGGGACCAGTCCTTGACTCTGTTTTTGCCTGTGCTGAGATGTCTATGTGGTCTGTAGACTGGTGAGAATAATAGCTTGGGTTGTGATGCAGATGTGCCTGTGTTGGGTGTGGTGTGAGTGTTCTCTATGAGAATAGGTGGAGTGAGGGTAGGTGAGGGTAACCTGCTGGGCCCCGGTTGTGGACTGGATGGTGTGGAACTGTCACTGTCAATTGTAACGGGGACCGTGGGCCCCTCGGCGGTTGGCATGCGGGGAGCGTTGGCCTCCGACCAAAGCTCCATGGAGTCGCAGTCATCATTGTGAAGAGCAGTGCTCGTGGGATGGGTTCCAGGTGCCTCCACATCCGTAGGGAAGGTCTGTCCTGAAGAGGAGGGGCGTGGACGTGAGCTGGAAGAGAGAAGAGGCAGAGAGGAATGGGGGACTGGGGACTGAAGGGAGGGGAGGGGGGGGGGGGGGGAGGAGGAGGAGGAGGAGGAGGGGGTTATAAGGGGGAGAGGGAGAAGACGGGGGATGGAGAGGGAAAGGGAAGAGGAGGAGGGAAGAGGAGCGGGGAGGGGGGAAGAAGGGAGGGGGAGAAGAGATGGGAGAGGAGTAGGTGTGTCCTTCTTGGTCCGCGGTGCTTCCTTCGTGGCGTGAGGCTGGACCCTGTCCTGTTGTGGATCTTCATGACGTAGCTCTGTGTCCAATGGATTTGAGGGTGGAGCGTTGGCAGACGTTCTGACTCTCACCCGTGGTACCCTCTGGCAGAGTGGGGTCGGACCCTCTGGTGTCGGTCCGGTAAGCAGAACGGGATTCCACCAGGTGGAGGAATCGGTTGCGTTAGGACCCTCTGTGTCTGGAGGGTTGATGTGGCGACGTTTCTGCACCGCCTTCATGGGTCTGGTGAAGACGTGGTGTTGGCCCGGAGGGGCTGACCCTGTGTTGGTTGATCTGGGGGTGGGTCTGACCTCTGGAATAGACAGCGCATTAGACAGCATGGAATGGACTTTGTCTAGAGTGCGTTGTAAGAGCCTTTGTCCCAGCTGTTTCTTAGCCCACGTGGTGGCCACCCCAAAAGGCTGTTGCCAGTCGACGCCACCGACATGGGTCATAATCTCTAGGTCTGTGTCCAAGCACTCTTGGTAATGATCCTTGAGAATTAGCAGCGTCTCCTGTTCCCACTGCTTGGCGTTGGCCTCTATGAGGGAAGTGGTGGTGGGGTTGGGCGCTGCTGGTTTAATCGAAGTCGCCAATTTGGTGGTGAGTTTGTCGATTGCGATGGGGATGGACCTACCGCTGATGTTGGACATGTGATGTGTGGCTTTGATGAGCCTGCATGTCACCCTGGCCTTGGCTGCGAAATCCGGGTCGCTTCTGTAGTGTGGTGGAGGCGTAGCCGGTCTGCGACCCCTCGGTGGTCGATTACGTGGTGGTGGCGTACCTGGCCTGGTTGCCCTGCGCCCACGGGTATGGGGGGGCGGCGTGGTCGGTCTACGACCCCTAGGTGGTCGATCACGCGGTGGTGGCGTGCCTGGTCTGGCTCCCCTGGGCCCACGAACCTGGGGGGGCGGCGTGGTCGGTCGGCGACCCCTGGGTGGTCGGAATCGAGGGGGCGGCGTGCTCGGACGCGCCCTGGGAGGTGGCGTGCTGCGTCTATGAGGTCTGGAAGGTCGCATCAGAGGCGGCGGCGCAGCAGGTGCGGGACGCCCGACATCAAGGGGATTAGATGGTGGTCTGTACCGTGACCCATCTCTGCTGGTGGTGCCGTAAGGGCGATCATCATATCTCCCCCCACTGTGATATCTAGCAGTGTGTGGATAGCCACGGTGATAGTACCTCTCTGGTGAGGATATATAATCATGGTATTGATCATCGTGGCTCCATCTGGAGTAATGTTCAACCCTAGGCGCTTGCCATGGTGCAGGTCTAGGCCCGTGACGTGGGTGTTCGTACCTGGTTCCGGTAGACTCCGGTGAAGAATAAGGTCTACGCGGGCCCCATCTGACCGCTTGAGCGTAAGATGGCGCGCGCTCCGGGCTATGGGCGCCGCCATTTTTGTAGTCTTGACGGACCTCGTTTTTATCAGATGAGTGATGGCGAACTTCGTTATTCTCCGGTGAATAATGTCGATTGCGATTAATATAGGGAGCTTTATAGCGGGTCCTACCAGATCTCCTGCTCTGGACTTGGGTCCATTCATGTGGGTTGTAGCGTTCATCCATAGTAAGGTGTTATAACGCACCAGTGGTGTTAGCTCGTGGTAATTAGCAAGAATGTTGTGTGAAAAAAATTATTAAAAATCGAAAAAAGATCGGAAGATGATGTTAATCAAGTTGATTTGTTTATTTACAGTTGCAATATAACGGCGGGACGTTTCGGTTACAAAAAAACCTTCATCAGCCTAGCAATCTTGAGAAAGTACCTGTACGAGCGCTAATTGGTGTGCTTCCAGCATGAAGACCAAAGTGAAAGAGGGAGATGAAAGCGGGGGTTGGGCGGATATACCTTTCACCCCGTGACCTCTAAAGTTGGCGATATCCCGGACGAATTAAAAGTAAAGAAATAAAATTTCCCAAGGGGAAAGGGATTAGAAAAATGTCTAGACCCCAGAGGGGGGCGCAGACCTAAAAAATAATATTAAACTGGATATAAACTAATTGTAAAAAATTGGACCGGAAATGGTTGCATTCAGGGGCCCTCGGAAATTTGAAGAAAAGGTGGTTTGAGCCGGTGAATGGTTGCATTCAGGGACTCCAGGAGTCCAGAAGCTCCTGCGTGAATAATGGAAGCCAATTGTGGGGAAAATGAAGACTACATGAATGAAATGGATGGATGTGAATTTAGGATTAGGCATAAGGCCCGAATGGTTAGGTTTAGAGTAAGGGGAAGGGAAGGTGTTAACCTCCACTAATAAATAATAATAATAACAATCTAATTGGGGGGTCTGTGACTTAGGATTAGGCACGTAGGGATACTGTGCACCAATACAAAAATTGCCACGTCAATGGACTATATTGGACCCGTGGCCGATGTGGACCATAGCGGGTAAAGGGTGATCATCATGGATATCGTGAGTGGTGACATGCTTCGTACAGGCCTTTCAGAAACATCATTTTCCTATAGTCATATGTAAGCATATTATGCATTTACACAGTAGGTATACGTGATAGATATTGAAATAAATATAACTATGTCCCAATGTCATGTAGGTGGTGATACTTTACATGAGATGGACATGCAAAATAGAACAAAAAGAAATAAAAATAACTTTAGATAGCGGTGGTGGACACCAGAGTGTTACCTCAATATATAGGAACATATATCACACAGTTATATCACGATGACATGTATGGTAATAATACTTGACATGAAAAGGATGTGGAAAATTGAACAAAATGAAAAAAAATTAACTTCAAATATAGAGAGGTGACAATGGCAGTGTACAGCCCATCTACATATGTTACTATATCCCAATGTCATGCACGATGGTAATCCTTTACATGAGATGGATATGTGAAATAGAACAAAGAAAAACAAAATTAACTTTGGATTAGTGGTGGTGGACACAAGAGTGTTACCTGAATATATAGAAACATATATTACATAGCTATATCCCAATGACATGTATGGTAATGATACTTTACATGAGATGGAGATGGAAAACTGAAAAAAGAGAAATAAAACAAACTTGAGATATAGAAAGGTAGATGTGACAGTGATCGCTCAGTCTATGTGTCTGACTATATCTCAATGACACGTACGGTGGTAATACTGTACATGCAATGGACATGGAAAAGTGAAAAAAGAGAAATAAAAGTAACTTCAGGTTTGAGGTGGTAGACACAAAAGTGTTCCCTCGTAACCAACATGACTAAGACACTACCCGGGGAGACCGCCGGATAATGTCACTCGATGTGGAAATAAATATTATGACAAAACATAAAAACAGCACTGACGGGGTTAGGTTAAGAGAGGACAGCAGACAGTCAAAGACTGCCCACTGGTTAGTGTACTCGCTAATATCTATGTATGTAATGATATCTATCTCCTATCAAGGCCTGGTGGTATTAGAGTAGGAATGATAACATAAAGTTTTTTTATATATATATTATCAAATTTGATATGATTATTGTTATGTTATTATATTATATTATCATGTTGTGGAGTTATTTCTCATTGAGGCCAAAGGGGAGACGGGTGTTCAACTTGTGAATCCATTGTCTTTCCAGATATTTCCTCTGTTTCTTGGACCAATTGGGATTTGCCTCTAAGATAGTAGTGGTCAGATTATTCCACCCGTGCTCAATGAAATGGCTAACCAAGGGCAGGTGAGTGTCTTTTTTACGGCTGATGTTATATCTATGTTGGGTGAATCGTGTCAGTAGTGTATTGCCAGTTTCACCTACATATTGCATCGAGCACGTGAGACAACTTATGAGATATATGCAATTTTTAGTTTTAGTGTTGGTACTTTTTTGGGTGGCGAACACCTGGTTGGTGTGTTTGTTGTATGCCCAGGGTTCAAATTTGTAAAACTCAGTGCGAGCAGCCTCAGTCTTCTGAGTCAACGGTGTTAATTTGGCTTTAATGAGTATATCCTGTATATTGTTGTTCTTCTTGTAGGCCGTGATTATTCTGTGGTCCACCAATAGACCACCTTGTTCCTGGAGTATTTTGAAATTATTCTTAAAGGCTCTGGCCAATTTAGTGGCAGACTCCGAGTAGAATATGACCAGTGGTATCATGGGGTCCACGTTAATTGGTTTAACTGTTTTGAAAGTACTGTAGACCTGTCTAAGGAAAGACCAAGAGTACCCTCTGGTGGACAAGACCTTGCACAGCACCCTCACGGCAAACCCAAAGTCCTCTATTCTTGTGCAGATTCTGTGGAATCTTAAAAATTGGGATTTGACCAAGCCCGCAAAAGTGTGCTTGGGATGGTGGCTGCTTTTATTCAATAGAGCATGTGTGTCTGTTGCTTTAAAGAACACTTTAATGTCCAATCTGTTTGTTTGCTGGAAATTAGGGCCCTTAAAGGTTGTCGTGTCCAGAAAATCCACCTCAGTGAGACTGTGTGTTGATTTAATGGTGATGGAACTGTTAAAGTTGTTCAGAAAATTGCAGAATGTATCAAACTCCTGTAAAGAGTGTGTCCACACTCCCCAAATATCATCTAGGTATCTATAGTAATGTAAGGGTTTAATGGGAGCCTGTGATAAGGCTGATTGTTCCCACTGGGCCATGAAAATATTGGCAAAAGAGGGAGCAAATTTTTTACCCATGGCCGTGCCTGATATTTGTAAAAAGTATTTATCGTCAAATTCAAAGTCGTTTCTGGTAAGGTTAAGGTATAAGAGTTGTAATATTTCCTTATCTGGACGTTTGGAATCTGGATATGACTGAAAGGTATTTTTGACCGCCTCCATGCCTTGGTCTGTGTTAATATTTGTGTAAAGGCTGTCCACATCCATGGTGAACAGGAAGGCATCAGCTGGAATGTGCAGTAGTTTAATTTTATTGACAAAGTCGTATGTGTCTTTAATGTAACTGGGATGTTTGATAGATATGGGATTGAGGTATGTCTCCACAAAATGGGCTGTGGCATATGTCTCACTACCACAATCCGAGACAATGGGCCTTCCAGGTGGAATTACATTGGGAAGGCTCCACTTGTCTCTGGCCTTGTGTATTTTTGGCAACATATAAAATAGCCTAGGTCTGGGTTCGGCATCCCCCATCAAAAAGGACCTCTGTTTGGCATTAATGAACTTTTTGGTTTGCAGTTTTTGGAGTATTTCTGTGACTAAAGGAATAGTGTCCTTAAAGATAGGTTTCTTAAGGCTTTTATAGTACTTTTTGTCATTAAGTTGCCTGTAACCCTCCCACAGGTATTGCTCTCTGTCCAAAACGACAACAGAGCTGCCTTTATCAGCTGGTTTGATGACTATATTTTTGTTGCTTTTTAGTTGTTTAAGGGCTTCCAGTTCAAATTGATCTAGGTTAGTCGTGTTGCATTTGGCAACATAGTGGTTGTCGAACCATTCCACGTCTGACTGTATTAGTTGCCTTAAGGGCCAAGGCACGGTTGGTTCTGGTGGTACCCATGTGGATTTTGGCATAAATGGGAGTGGACTAGTTTCCCTAGTGTGCTCAAAATGTGCAGCTAATTTGAGTCTCCTATGGTAGGTTCTGATGTCAATTTGTGTTTGATTTTTAACATTTTTTTCTCCTCTGATGATCGGTATGAAATTAAGGCCTTTGTTAAGCAGGGAGAGTTGAGCTGCAGTAATGTTAAACTTCTGCGCTAACACAATGACATTCTTAAACCCCGTAGACAAAACAGTTTTCACGGGGCGTTTGCTTTTAACATATCAACCCATTCTTTGAGGATCTTCCTGGCGGTGGGGATGGTCCAGTGGACGCCGTCTTCCTCAGCCTGGAAGCTCTTCTGCTGCAGTCTGGGGATGAAGTGGAACTGTCTGACGATGTGTTGGTTGAGCCGTCTCAGGTTGCGTTGTTCATCCTCTGGAAGGGACTCAGAGAAATTCAGTTCGGGTATTAGTATGAGGGCTTGGGGAAAAGCAAGAGTGGCCATTCTCACAGCCCTCTGTATGTGGCCGATCAGTGCCCCCTCTGTCCTCTGAGCTCTGTCATTGATGCCAAAGGACAGCACGAGTGACTCAACAATGTCAGTGTGTGTGGTTTTTGCCAGTATGGCTTCAGCATGCCTAAACGTTGCACCCGGATAGGACTCGATCTGGAGGTCGGGCTCTTGGAAGGGTGGTATGCGATTGAGATTGGAGTCCCCCATGATGACCCACTTCTTAGTGGGGGTGAGGGACCAGTCCTTGACTCTGTTTTTGCCTGTGCTGAGATGTCTATGTGGTCTGTAGACTGGTGAGAATAATAGCTTGGGTTGTGATGCAGATGTGCCTGTGTTGGGTGTGGTGTGAGTGTTCTCTATGAGAATAGGTGGAGTGAGGGTAGGTGAGGGTAACCTGCTGGGCCCCGGTTGTGGACTGGATGGTGTGGAACTGTCACTGTCAATTGTAACGGGGACCGTGGGCCCCTCGGCGGTTGGCATGCGGGGAGCGTTGGCCTCCGACCAAAGCTCCATGGAGTCGCAGTCATCATTGTGAAGAGCAGTGCTCGTGGGATGGGTTCCAGGTGCCTCCACATCCGTAGGGAAGGTCTGTCCTGAAGAGGAGGGGCGTAGACGTGAGCTGGAAGAGAGAAGAGGCAGAGAGGAATGGGGGACTGGGGACTGAAGGGAGGGGAGGGGGGGGGGGGGGGGGGGAGGAGGAGGAGGAGGAGGAGGGGGTTATAAGGGGGAGAGGGAGAAGACGGGGGATGGAGAGGGAAAGGGAAGAGGAGGAGGGAAGAGGAGCGGGGAGGGGGGAAGAAGGGAGGGGGAGAAGAGATGGGAAAGGAGTAGGTGTGTCCTTCTTGGTCCGCGGTGCTTCCTTCGTGGCGTGAGGCTGGACCCTGTCCTGTTGTGGATCTTCATGACGTAGCTCTGTGTCCAATGGATTTGAGGGTGGAGCGTTGGCAGACGTTCTGACTCTCACCCGTGGTACCCTCTGGCAGAGTGGGGTCGGACCCTCTGGTGTCGGTCCGGTAAGCAGAACGGGATTCCACCAGGTGGAGGAATCGGTTGCGTTAGGACCCTCTGTGTCTGGAGGGTTGATGTGGCGACGTTTCTGCACCGCCTTCATGGGTCTGGTGAAGACGTGGTGTTGGCCCGGAGGGGCTGACCCTGTGTTGGTTGATCTGGGGGTGGGTCTGACCTCTGGAATAGACAGCGCATTAGACAGCATGGAATGGACTTTGTCTAGAGTGCGTTGTAAGAGCCTTTGTCCCAGCTGTTTCTTAGCCCACGTGGTGGCCACCCCAAAAGGCTGTTGCCAGTCGACGCCACCGACATGGGTCATAATCTCTAGGTCTGTGTCCAAGCACTCTTGGTAATGATCCTTGAGAATTAGCAGCGTCTCCTGTTCCCACTGCTTGGCGTTGGCCTCTATGAGGGAAGTGGTGGTGGGGTTGGGCGCTGCTGGTTTAATCGAAGTCGCCAATTTGGTGGTGAGTTTGTCGATTGCGATGGGGATGGACCTACCGCTGATGTTGGACATGTGATGTGTGGCTTTGATGAGCCTGCATGTCACCCTGGCCTTGGCTGCGAAATCCGGGTCGCTTCTGTAGTGTGGTGGAGGCGTAGCCGGTCTGCGACCCCTCGGTGGTCGATTACGTGGTGGTGGCGTACCTGGCCTGGTTGCCCTGCGCCCACGGGTATGGGGGGGCGGCGTGGTCGGTCTACGACCCCTAGGTGGTCGATCACGCGGTGGTGGCGTGCCTGGTCTGGCTCCCCTGGGCCCACGAACCTGGGGGGGCGGCGTGGTCGGTCGGCGACCCCTGGGTGGTCGGAATCGAGGGGGCGGCGTGCTCGGACGCGCCCTGGGAGGTGGCGTGCTGCGTCTATGAGGTCTGGAAGGTCGCATCAGAGGCGGCGGCGCAGCAGGTGCGGGACGCCCGACATCAAGGGGATTAGATGGTGGTCTGTACCGTGACCCATCTCTGCTGGTGGTGCCGTAAGGGCGATCATCATATCTCCCCCCACTGTGATATCTAGCAGTGTGTGGATAGCCACGGTGATAGTACCTCTCTGGTGAGGATATATAATCATGGTATTGATCATCGTGGCTCCATCTGGAGTAATGTTCAACCCTAGGCGCTTGCCATGGTGCAGGTCTAGGCCCGTGACGTGGGTGTTCGTACCTGGTTCCGGTAGACTCCGGTGAAGAATAAGGTCTACGCGGGCCCCATCTGACCGCTTGAGCGTAAGATGGCGCGCGCTCCGGGCTATGGGCGCCGCCATTTTTGTAGTCTTGACGGACCTCGTTTTTATCAGATGAGTGATGGCGAACTTCGTTATTCTCCGGTGAATAATGTCGATTGCGATTAATATAGGGAGCTTTATAGCGGGTCCTACCAGATCTCCTGCTCTGGACTTGGGTCCATTCATGTGGGTTGTAGCGTTCATCCATAGTAAGGTGTTATAACGCACCAGTGGTGTTAGCTCGTGGTAATTAGCAAGAATGTTGTGTGAAAAAAATTATTAAAAATCGAAAAAAGATCGGAAGATGATGTTAATCAAGTTGATTTGTTTATTTACAGTTGCAATATAACGGCGGGACGTTTCGGTTACAAAAAAACCTTCATCAGCCTAGCAATCTTGAGAAAGTACCTGTACGAGCGCTAATTGGTGTGCTTCCAGCATGAAGACCAAAGTGAAAGAGGGAGATGAAAGCGGGGGTTGGGCGGATATACCTTTCACCCCGTGACCTCTAAAGTTGGCGATATCCCGGACGAATTAAAAGTAAAGAAATAAAATTTCCCAAGGGGAAAGGGATTAGAAAAATGTCTAGACCCCAGAGGGGGGCGCAGACCTAAAAAATAATATTAAACTGGATATAAACTAATTGTAAAAAATTGGACCGGAAATGGTTGCATTCAGGGGCCCTCGGAAATTTGAAGAAAAGGTGGTTTGAGCCGGTGAATGGTTGCATTCAGGGACTCCAGGAGTCCAGAAGCTCCTGCGTGAATAATGGAAGCCAATTGTGGGGAAAATGAAGACTACATGAATGAAATGGATGGATGTGAATTTAGGATTAGGCATAAGGCCCGAATGGTTAGGTTTAGAGTAAGGGGAAGGGAAGGTGTTAACCTCCACTAATAAATAATAATAATAACAATCTAATTGGGGGGTCTGTGACTTAGGATTAGGCACGTAGGGATACTGTGCACCAATACAAAAATTGCCACGTCAATGGACTATATTGGACCCGTGGCCGATGTGGACCATAGCGGGTAGAGGGTGATCATCATGGATATCGTGAGTGGTGACATGCTTCGTACAGGCCTTTCAGAAACATCATTTTCCTATAGTCATATGTAAGCATATTATGCATTTACACAGTAGGTATACGTGATAGATATTGAAATAAATATAACTATGTCCCAATGTCATGTAGGTGGTGATACTTTACATGAGATGGACATGCAAAATAGAACAAAAAGAAATAAAAATAACTTTAGATAGCGGTGGTGGACACCAGAGTGTTACCTCAATATATAGGAACATATATCACACAGTTATATCACGATGACATGTATGGTAATAATACTTGACATGAAAAGGATGTGGAAAACTGAACAAAATGAAAAAAAATTAACTTCAAATATAGAGAGGTGACAATGGCAGTGTACAGCCCATCTACATATGTTACTATATCCCAATGTCATGCACGATGGTAATCCTTTACATGAGATGGATATGTGAAATAGAACAAAGAAAAACAAAATTAACTTTGGATTAGTGGTGGTGGACACAAGAGTGTTACCTGAATATATAGAAACATATATTACATAGCTATATCCCAATGACATGTATGGTAATGATACTTTACATGAGATGGAGATGGAAAACTGAAAAAAGAGAAATAAAACAAACTTGAGATATAGAAAGGTAGATGTGACAGTGATCGCTCAATCTATGTGTCTGACTATATCTCAATGACACGTACGGTGGTAATACTGTACATGCAATGGACATGGAAAAGTGAAAAAAGAGAAATAAAAGTAACTTCAGGTTTGAGGTGGTAGACACAAAAGTGTTCCCTCGTAACCAACATGACTAAGACACTACCCGGGGAGACCGCCGGATAATGTCACTCGATGTGGAAATAAATATTATGACAAAACATAAAAACAGCACTGACGGGGTTAGGTTAAGAGAGGACAGCAGACAGTCAAAGACTGCCCACTGGTTAGTGTACTCGCTAATATCTATGTATGTAATGATATCTATCTCCTATCAAGGCCTGGTGGTATTAGAGTAGGAATGATGATATTTTTTTATATATTATTTAATAATTATATTATTAATTGTTGTTAGATGTACAGTTTTTAATTTTTGTGTTTGTTTCAACTTGAATTGTAGACACAATATTATTTATAAATATATATATACTATAAGGAGTCTAGTTTTAGTTAGTATATATTGTATCTAATTGTTTTTCTAATCTGTAGGAGCTGTGGGCTTGTCTAAAAGAAGACCAAGAGCACCCTCTGGTGGATGAAACCTGGCACAGCACTCCCATAATAACTCCAAAATCCTCCTGTACAATACAGAAATTGGAGAATTGTTCTTGTCATTAAAAGGTGTTTTTGACCGACTATGTGTAATGGTCTATCTTAGTCTAACTATCAGACTGGACACATCCATCGTAAATAGACATATAGTGGAATGCGCAGTAGTTGGATCTTATAGAAAAGATAATAGGCGTCAATTTTGTAGCTGAATTGCATAGTCAAATAGGTGTCTATTTTGTAGCTGGATTACATTCTAGAATAGGATGCACTTATGTCTCCACAGAATGTAAGTTGGGAGATACATAAAGTATCCGTGATAAAACTCCACATGTAAAAGTAACCTATGGCAGATGGAGATTAAGTTAAGGCAAGTAGGTAAACGGTTAGGACTGGGGAGGTATGTGGTGATGTTAAAGAGGTATAAACACATCCTATATAGCAAGGCATAGATAGACAGTACTAGGGGTAAGTGGCCAAACAGAAGAGGTCATGACAGGTCCTATAATGGATGATCATCATGGGGAATGTAGTAAGACGTCAACAATATTGTCTACACGTATTGCCCGATAAGGATTCATAATAGTGTAATGGACATATATATATTTTCATACTTAACCTAACATATCCTCTCAATAAAGCATTCCCTTGTAAGAACCCGACACGAACACATAACTGCAGAAGCATGCCTATTCCCTCCCACTGCTGAAAATACGAAAGAACATGGATGTGCTGAACTCTGTATATCCACTAAAGTACACTAATCACCCAGTCACAAGCCAAGCCTGTAAGGTGTAAACAAAATATGACAGTCTTGCTCATAGGCCCAAGAAAGTGGGATTGAATGTGATGGTGGTAATATTCTAGTAATAATAGTGCTTAAGGTCAAATATTGAGCGATGGTAATAATGATATAGTAATAATAGTGCTTAGAGTCGAATTATGAGCTAACCTCCAGGAATAAGAAGAGGGGAATAAAACCCTTAAATGGAAAAACAGCTGAGAGGCATAACGTCTTCTAAATAGGATATACCTCTATAACAGTAATTAAGGCTCTTTAAGGCAAATGGAGGTGTTCTGATTCTAATATGGGTCTGACAGGTATATAGATTTCACATGTGATGGTGATAATATTCTAGTGATAATAGTGTTAGAGTCAATATTAAGCGATAGTAATCATAATATAGTAATAATAGTGTTTAGGGTCAAATTATGAGCTAGCCTCCAGGAATAAGGGGAGGGGAATAAAAACCTTAAATGGAAAAACAGCTGAAAGGCATGACGTCATCTAAATAGGCTACCCCTCTATGACAGTGATTTACGCCCTTTAAGGCAATGGAGGTGTTCTATTTCTAATATAGGTATGACAGGTATATGAATTTCACAGTCCCAATGTAAAACCTGGATTCCCCCGATGGGGTTAAGCCAAGCAGAAGGAGGAGGGATAGATATCTTCAGTGGAGAAACAGCTGGTAGGCATGACGTAGTCTCCAAGTAGAATGTCCCTCTGTGGTGGTATTGCAAACCTGGCAGGACAAGTGGAGGTCTTCTTCTTCTCATCTGGAACTTCGGTAGAGAAGCCGTAGGTAGGAATGACGTCATCTCCAGGTAAGTTGTCCCTCTGTGGTGGTGATGCAAACCTTGTCGGGCAGGTGGAGGTATTCATGGCAGTGGTCGTCATTACACAGTATGGAGTGATGTTAGGACCTCGGTGCTTGCCATAGCGCAGGTTCGTGCCCAAGATTTGGGTAATCGTACCTGGTTCCGGGATTGTCCGGTGAAGGACAAGATCTTCCAAGGCCCCATCTGACCACTGGCGCGTAAAATGGCGCACATTCAGCCTCGCGGCCGCCGCCATTTTTGTAGTTTTTGCGGACCTCATGGCCGCCATTTTTGTAGTCCTAACGGATCTCGTGGCTCTCCGTGAATAAAGTTCAGTTGGTTGGTATAAAGAGATTAAACACGGTTCTTACCAGCTCTTTCGCTCAGGACCTTAGTCCAATGATATGGGTAGCAATGTTCATCCATTAGGGTTAAGTTTCCTCGTCAGTAAATATTCTTAGATTGCGAAAAAAATTCGAAAAAAGATCGGAAAATGATGTTAATCAAAAGGATTTGTTTATTTACAGTTGCAATTAACGGCGGGACGTTTCGGTTACAAAAAAACCTTCATCAGCCTAGCAATCTTGAGAAAGTACCTGTACGAGCGCTAATTGGTGTGCTTCCAGCATGAAGACCAGAGTGAAAGAGGGAGATGAAGGCGGGGGTTGGGCGGATATACCTTTCACCCCGTGACCTCTAAAGTTGGCGATATCCCGGACGAATTAAAAGTAAAGAAATAAAATTTCCCAAGGGGAAAGGGATTAGAAAAATGTCTAGACCCCAGAGGGGGGCGCAGACCTAAAAAATAAAATTATATTAAACTGGATATAAACTAATTGTAAAAAATTGGACCGGAAATGGTTGCATTCAGGGGCCCTCGGAAATTTGAAGAAAAGGTGGTTTGAGCCGGTGAATGGTTGCATTCAGGGACTCCAGGAGTCCAGAAGCTCCTGCGTGAATAATGGAAGCCAATAGTGGGGAAAATGAAGACTATATGAGTGAAATGGATGGATGTGAATTTAGGATTAGGCATAAGGCCCGAATGGTTAGGTTTAGAGTAAGGGGAAGGGAAGGTGTTAACCTCCACTAATAAATAATAATAATAACAATCTAATTGGGGGGTCTGTGACTTAGGATTAGGCACGTAGGGATACTGTGCACCAATACAAAAATTGCCACGTCAATGGACTATATTGGACCCGTGGCCGATGTGGACCATAGCGGGTAGAGGGTGATCATCATGGATATCGTGAGTGGTGACATGCTTCGTACAGGCCTTTCAGAAACATCATTTTCCTATAGTCATATGTAAGCATATTATGCATTTACACAGTAGGTATACGTGATAGATATTGAAATAAATATAACTATGTCCCAATGTCATGTAGGTGGTGATACTTTACATGAGATGGACATGCAAAATAGAACAAAAAGAAATAAAAATAACTTTAGATAGCGGTGGTGGACACCAGAGTGTTACCTCAATATATAGGAACATATATCACACAGTTATATCACGATGACATGTATGGTAATAATACTTGACATGAAAAGGATGTGGAAAACTGAACAAAATGAAAAAAAATTAACTTCAAATATAGAGAGGTGACAATGGCAGTGTACAGCCCATCTACATATGTTACTATATCCCAATGTCATGCACGATGGTAATCCTTTACATGAGATGGATATGTGAAATAGAACAAAGAAAAACAAAATTAACTTTGGATTAGTGGTGGTGGACACAAGAGTGTTACCTGAATATATAGAAACATATATTACATAGCTATATCCCAATGACATGTATGGTAATGATACTTTACATGAGATGGAGATGGAAAACTGAAAAAAGAGAAATAAAACAAACTTGAGATATAGAAAGGTAGATGTGACAGTGATCGCTCAATCTATGTGTCTGACTATATCTCAATGACACGTACGGTGGTAATACTGTACATGCAATGGACATGGAAAAGTGAAAAAAGAGAAATAAAAGTAACTTCAGGTTTGAGGTGGTAGACACAAAAGTGTTCCCTCGTAACCAACATGACTAAGACACTACCCGGGGAGACCGCCGGATAATGTCACTCGATGTGGAAATAAATATTATGACAAAACATAAAAACAGCACTGACGGGGTTAGGTTAAGAGAGGACAGCAGACAGTCAAAGACTGCCCACTGGTTAGTGTACTCGCTAATATCTATGTATGTAATGATATCTATCTCCTATCAAGGCCTGGTGGTATTAGAGTAGGAATGATGATATTTTTTTATATATTATTTAATAATTATATTATTAATTGTTGTTAGATGTACAGTTTTTAATTTTTGTGTTTGTTTCAACTTGAATTGTAGACACAATATTATTTATAAATATATATATACTATAAGGAGTCTAGTTTTAGTTAGTATATATTGTATCTAATTGTTTTTCTAATCTGTAGGAGCTGTGGGCTTGTCTAAAAGAAGACCAAGAGCACCCTCTGGTGGATGAAACCTGGCACAGCACTCCCATAATAACTCCAAAATCCTCCTGTACAATACAGAAATTGGAGAATTGTTCTTGTCATTAAAAGGTGTTTTTGACCGACTATGTGTAATGGTCTATCTTAGTCTAACTATCAGACTGGACACATCCATCGTAAATAGACATATAGTGGAATGCGCAGTAGTTGGATCTTATAGAAAAGATAATAGGCGTCAATTTTGTAGCTGAATTGCATAGTCAAATAGGTGTCTATTTTGTAGCTGGATTACATTCTAGAATAGGATGCACTTATGTCTCCACAGAATGTAAGTTGGGAGATACATAAAGTATCCGTGATAAAACTCCACATGTAAAAGTAACCTATGGCAGATGGAGATTAAGTTAAGGCAAGTAGGTAAACGGTTAGGACTGGGGAGGTATGTGGTGATGTTAAAGAGGTATAAACACATCCTATATAGCAAGGCATAGATAGACAGTACTAGGGGTAAGTGGCCAAACAGAAGAGGTCATGACAGGTCCTATAATGGATGATCATCATGGGGAATGTAGTAAGACGTCAACAATATTGTCTACACGTATTGCCCGATAAGGATTCATAATAGTGTAATGGACATATATATATTTTCATACTTAACCTAACATATCCTCTCAATAAAGCATTCCCTTGTAAGAACCCGACACGAACACATAACTGCAGAAGCATGCCTATTCCCTCCCACTGCTGAAAATACGAAAGAACATGGATGTGCTGAACTCTGTATATCCACTAAAGTACACTAATCACCCAGTCACAAGCCAAGCCTGTAAGGTGTAAACAAAATATGACAGTCTTGCTCATAGGCCCAAGAAAGTGGGATTGAATGTGATGGTGGTAATATTCTAGTAATAATAGTGCTTAAGGTCAAATATTGAGCGATGGTAATAATGATATAGTAATAATAGTGCTTAGAGTCGAATTATGAGCTAACCTCCAGGAATAAGAAGAGGGGAATAAAACCCTTAAATGGAAAAACAGCTGAGAGGCATAACGTCTTCTAAATAGGATATACCTCTATAACAGTAATTAAGGCTCTTTAAGGCAAATGGAGGTGTTCTGATTCTAATATGGGTCTGACAGGTATATAGATTTCACATGTGATGGTGATAATATTCTAGTGATAATAGTGTTAGAGTCAATATTAAGCGATAGTAATCATAATATAGTAATAATAGTGTTTAGGGTCAAATTATGAGCTAGCCTCCAGGAATAAGGGGAGGGGAATAAAAACCTTAAATGGAAAAACAGCTGAAAGGCATGACGTCATCTAAATAGGCTACCCCTCTATGACAGTGATTTACGCCCTTTAAGGCAATGGAGGTGTTCTATTTCTAATATAGGTATGACAGGTATATGAATTTCACAGTCCCAATGTAAAACCTGGATTCCCCCGATGGGGTTAAGCCAAGCAGAAGGAGGAGGGATAGATATCTTCAGTGGAGAAACAGCTGGTAGGCATGACGTAGTCTCCAAGTAGAATGTCCCTCTGTGGTGGTATTGCAAACCTGGCAGGACAAGTGGAGGTCTTCTTCTTCTCATCTGGAACTTCGGTAGAGAAGCCGTAGGTAGGAATGACGTCATCTCCAGGTAAGTTGTCCCTCTGTGGTGGTGATGCAAACCTTGTCGGGCAGGTGGAGGTATTCATGGCAGTGGTCGTCATTACACAGTATGGAGTGATGTTAGGACCTCGGTGCTTGCCATAGCGCAGGTTCGTGCCCAAGATTTGGGTAATCGTACCTGGTTCCGGGATTGTCCGGTGAAGGACAAGATCTTCCAAGGCCCCATCTGACCACTGGCGCGTAAAATGGCGCACATTCAGCCTCGCGGCCGCCGCCATTTTTGTAGTTTTTGCGGACCTCATGGCCGCCATTTTTGTAGTCCTAACGGATCTCGTGGCTCTCCGTGAATAAAGTTCAGTTGGTTGGTATAAAGAGATTAAACACGGTTCTTACCAGCTCTTTCGCTCAGGACCTTAGTCCAATGATATGGGTAGCAATGTTCATCCATTAGGGTTAAGTTTCCTCGTCAGTAAATATTCTTAGATTGCGAAAAAAATTCGAAAAAAGATCGGAAAATGATGTTAATCAAAAGGATTTGTTTATTTACAGTTGCAATTAACGGCGGGACGTTTCGGTTACAAAAAAACCTTCATCAGCCTAGCAATCTTGAGAAAGTACCTGTACGAGCGCTAATTGGTGTGCTTCCAGCATGAAGACCAGAGTGAAAGAGGGAGATGAAGGCGGGGGTTGGGCGGATATACCTTTCACCCCGTGACCTCTAAAGTTGGCGATATCCCGGACGAATTAAAAGTAAAGAAATAAAATTTCCCAAGGGGAAAGGGATTAGAAAAATGTCTAGACCCCAGAGGGGGGCGCAGACCTAAAAAATAAAATTATATTAAACTGGATATAAACTAATTGTAAAAAATTGGACCGGAAATGGTTGCATTCAGGGGCCCTCGGAAATTTGAAGAAAAGGTGGTTTGAGCCGGTGAATGGTTGCATTCAGGGACTCCAGGAGTCCAGAAGCTCCTGCGTGAATAATGGAAGCCAATAGTGGGGAAAATGAAGACTATATGAGTGAAATGGATGGATGTGAATTTAGGATTAGGCATAAGGCCCGAATGGTTAGGTTTAGAGTAAGGGGAAGGGAAGGTGTTAACCTCCACTAATAAATAATAATAATAACAATCTAATTGGGGGGTCTGTGACTTAGGATTAGGCACGTAGGGATACTGTGCACCAATACAAAAATTGCCACGTCAATGGACTATATTGGACCCGTGGCCGATGTGGACCATAGCGGGTAGAGGGTGATCATCATGGATATCGTGAGTGGTGACATGCTTCGTACAGGCCTTTCAGAAACATCATTTTCCTATAGTCATATGTAAGCATATTATGCATTTACACAGTAGGTATACGTGATAGATATTGAAATAAATATAACTATGTCCCAATGTCATGTAGGTGGTGATACTTTACATGAGATGGACATGCAAAATAGAACAAAAAGAAATAAAAATAACTTTAGATAGCGGTGGTGGACACCAGAGTGTTACCTCAATATATAGGAACATATATCACACAGTTATATCACGATGACATGTATGGTAATAATACTTGACATGAAAAGGATGTGGAAAACTGAACAAAATGAAAAAAAATTAACTTCAAATATAGAGAGGTGACAATGGCAGTGTACAGCCCATCTACATATGTTACTATATCCCAATGTCATGCACGATGGTAATCCTTTACATGAGATGGATATGTGAAATAGAACAAAGAAAAACAAAATTAACTTTGGATTAGTGGTGGTGGACACAAGAGTGTTACCTGAATATATAGAAACATATATTACATAGCTATATCCCAATGACATGTATGGTAATGATACTTTACATGAGATGGAGATGGAAAACTGAAAAAAGAGAAATAAAACAAACTTGAGATATAGAAAGGTAGATGTGACAGTGATCGCTCAATCTATGTGTCTGACTATATCTCAATGACACGTACGGTGGTAATACTGTACATGCAATGGACATGGAAAAGTGAAAAAAGAGAAATAAAAGTAACTTCAGGTTTGAGGTGGTAGACACAAAAGTGTTCCCTCGTAACCAACATGACTAAGACACTACCCGGGGAGACCGCCGGATAATGTCACTCGATGTGGAAATAAATATTATGACAAAACATAAAAACAGCACTGACGGGGTTAGGTTAAGAGAGGACAGCAGACAGTCAAAGACTGCCCACTGGTTAGTGTACTCGCTAATATCTATGTATGTAATGATATCTATCTCCTATCAAGGCCTGGTGGTATTAGAGTAGGAATGATAACATAAAGTTTTTTTGTATATATATTATCAAATTTGATATGATTATTGTTATATTATTATATTATATTATCATGTTGTGGAGTTATTTCTCATTGAGGCCAAAGGGGAGACGGGTGTTCAACTTGTGAATCCATTGTCTTTCCAGATATTTCCTCTGTTTCTTGGACCAATTGGGATTTGCCTCTAAGATAGTAGTGGTCAGATTATTCCACCCGTGCTCAATGAAATGGCTAACCAAGGGCAGGTGAGTGTCTTTTTTACGGCTGATGTTATATCTATGTTGGGTGAATCGTGTCAGTAGTGTATTGCCAGTTTCACCTACATATTGCATCGAGCACGTGAGACAACTTATGAGATATATGCAATTTTTAGTTTTAGTGTTGGTACTTTTTTGGGTGGCGAACACCTGGTTGGTGTGTTTGTTGTATGCCCAGGGTTCAAATTTGTAAAACTCAGTGCGAGCAGCCTCAGTCTTCTGAGTCAACGGTGTTAATTTGGCTTTGATGAGTATATCCTGTATATTGTTGTTCTTCTTGTAGGCCGTGATTATTCTGTGGTCCACCAATAGACCACCTTGTTCCTGGAGTATTTTGAAATTATTCTTAAAGGCTCTGGCCAATTTAGTGGCAGACTCCGAGTAGAATATGACCAGTGGTATCATGGGGTCCACGTTAATTGGTTTAACTGTTTTGAAAGTACTGTAGACCTGTCTAAGGAAAGACCAAGAGTACCCTCTGGTGGACAAGACCTTGCACAGCACCCTCACGGCAAACCCAAAGTCCTCTATTCTTGTGCAGATTCTGTGGAATCTTAAAAATTGGGATTTGACCAAGCCCGCAAAAGTGTGCTTGGGATGGTGGCTGCTTTTATTCAATAGAGCATGTGTGTCTGTTGCTTTAAAGAACACTTTAATGTCCAATCTGTTTGTTTGCTGGAAATTAGGGCCCTTAAAGGTTGTCGTGTCCAGAAAATCCACCTCAGTGAGACTGTGTGTTGATTTAATGGTGATGGAACTGTTAAAGTTGTTCAGAAAATTACAGAATGTATCAAACTCCTGTAAAGAGTGTGTCCACACTCCCCAAATATCATCTAGGTATCTATAGTAATGTAAGGGTTTAATGGGAGCCTGTGATAAGGCTGATTGTTCCCACTGGGCCATGAAAATATTGGCAAAAGAGGGAGCAAATTTTTTACCCATGGCCGTGCCTGATATTTGTAAAAAGTATTTATCGTCAAATTCAAAGTCGTTTCTGGTAAGGTTAAGGTATAAGAGTTGTAATATTTCCTTATCTGGACGTTTGGAATCTGGATATAACTGAAAGGTATTTTTGACCGCCTCCATGCCTTGGTCTGTGTTGATATTTGTGTAAAGGCTGTCCACATCCATGGTGAACAGGAAGGCATCAGCTGGAATGTGCAGTAGTTTAATTTTGTTGACAAAGTCGTATGTGTCTTTAATGTAACTGGGATGTTTGATAGATATGGGATTGAGGTATGTCTCCACAAAATGGGCTGTGGCATATGTCTCACTACCACAATCCGAGACAATGGGCCTTCCAGGTGGAATTACATTGGGAAGGCTCCACTTGTCTCTGGCCTTGTGTATTTTTGGCAACATATAAAATAGCCTAGGTCTGGGTTCGGCATCCCCCATCAAAAAGGACCTCTGTTTGGCATTGATGAACTTTTTGGTTTGCAGTTTTTGGAGTATTTCTGTGACTAAAGGAATAGTGTCCTTAAAGATAGGCTTCTTGAGGCTTTTATAGTACTTTGTGTCATTAAGTTGCCTGTAACCCTCCCACAGGTATTGCTCTCTGTCCAAAACGACAACAGAGCTGCCTTTATCAGCTGGTTTGATGACTATATTTTTGTTGCTTTTTAGTTGTTTAAGGGCTTCCAGTTCAAATTGATCTAGGTTAGTCGTGTTGCATTTGGCAACGTAGTGGTTGTCGAACCATTCCACGTCTGACTGTATTAGTTGCCTTAAGGGCCAAGGCACGGTTGGTTCTGGTGGTACCCATGTGGATTTTGGCATAAATGGGAGTGGACTAGTTTCCCTAGTGTGCTCAAAATGTGCAGCTAATTTGAGTCTCCTATGGTAGGTTCTGATGTCAATTTGTGTTTGATTTTTAACATTTTTTTCTCCTCTGATGATCGGTATAAAATTAAGGCCTTTGTTAAGCAGGGAGAGTTGAGCTGCAGTAATGTTAAACTTCTGCGCTAACACAATGACATTCTTAAACCCCGTAGACAAAACAGTTTTCACGGGGCGTTTGCTTTTAACATATCAACCCATTCTTTGAGGATCTTCCTGGCGGTGGGGATGGTCCAGTGGACGCCGTCTTCCTCAGCCTGGAAGCTCTTCTGCTGCAGTCTGGGGATGAAGTTGAACTGTCTGACGATGTGTTGGTTGAGCCGTCTCAGGTTGCGTTGTTCTTCCTCTGGAAGGGACTCAGAGAAATTCAGTTCGGGTATTAGTATGAGGGCATGGGGAAAAGCAAGAGTGGCCATTCTCACAGCCCTCTGTATGTGGCCGATCAGTGCCCCCTCTGTCCTCTGAGCTCTGTCATTGATGCCAAAGGACAGCACGAGTGACTCAACAATGTCAGTGTGTGTGGTTTTTGCCAGTATGGCTTCAGCATGCCTAAACGTTGCACCCGGATAGGACTCGATCTGGAGGTCGGGCTCTTGGAAGGGTGGTATGCGATTGAGGTTGGAGTCCCCCATGATGACCCACTTCTTAGTGGGGGTGAGGGACCAGTCCTTGACTCTGTTTTTGCCTGTGCTGAGATGTCTATGTGGTCTGTAGACTGGTGAGAATAATAGCTTGGGTTGTGATGCAGATGTGCCTGTGTTAGGTGTGGTGTGAGTGTTCTCTATGAGAATAGGTGGAGTGAGGGTAGGCGAGGGTAACCTGCTGGGCCCCGGTTGTGGACTGGATGGTGTGGAACTGTCACTGTCAATTGTAACGGGGACCGTGGGCCCCTCGGCGGTTGGCATGCGGGGAGCGTTAGGGTTAGGGTTAGGGTTAGGGTTAGGGTTAGGGTTAGGGTTAGGGTTAGGGTTAGGGTTAGGGTTAGGGTTAGGGTTAGGGTTAGGGTTAGGGTTAGGGTTAGGGTTAGGGTTAGGGTTAGGGTTAGGGTTAGGGTTAGGGTTAGGGTTAGGGTTAGGGTTAGGGTTAGGTTAAGAGAGGACAGCAGACAGTCAAAGACTGCCCACTGGTTAGTGTACTCGCTAATATCTATGTATGTAATGATATCTATCTCCTATCAAGGCCTGGTGGTATTAGAGTAGGAATGATGATATTTTTTTATATATTATTTAATAATTATATTATTAATTGTTGTTAGATGTAGGGTTAGGGTTAGGGTTAGGGTTAGGGTTAGGGTTAGAGGGTTAGGGTTAGGGTTAGGGTTAGGGTTAGGGTTAGGGTTAGGGTTAGGGTTAGAGGGTTAGGGTTAGGGTTAGGGTTAGGGTTAGGGTTAGGGTTAGGGTTAGGGTTAGGGTTAGGGTTAGGTTAAGAGAGGACAGCAGACAGTCAAAGACTGCCCACTGGTTAGTGTACTCGCTAATATCTATGTATGTAATGATATCTATCTCCTATCAAGGCCTGGTGGTATTAGAGTAGGAATGATGATATTTTTTTATATATTATTTAATAATTATATTATTAATTGTTGTTAGATGTACAGTTTTTAATTTTTGTGTTTGTTTCAACTTGAATTGTAGACACAATATTATTTATAAATATATATATACTATAAGGAGTCTAGTTTTAGTTAGTATATATTGTATCTAATTGTTTTTCTAATCTGTAGGAGCTGTGGGCTTGTCTAAAAGAAGACCAAGAGCACCCTCTGGTGGATGAAACCTGGCACAGCACTCCCATAATAACTCCAAAATCCTCCTGTACAATACAGAAATTGGAGAATTGTTCTTGTCATTGAAAGGTGTTTTTGACCGACTATGTGTAATGGTCTATCTTAGTCTAACTATCAGACTGGACACATCCATCGTAAATAGACATATAGTGGAATGCGCAGTAGTTGGATCTTATAGAAAAGATAATAGGCGTCAATTTTGTAGCTGAATTGCATAGTCAAATAGGTGTCTATTTTGTAGCTGGATTACATTCTAGAATAGGATGCACTTATGTCTCCACAGAATGTAAGTTGGGAGATACATAAAGTATCCGTGATAAAACTCCACATGTAAAAGTAACCTATGGCAGATGGAGATTAAGTTAAGGCAAGTAGGTAAACGGTTAGGACTGGGGAGGTATGTGGTGATGTTAAAGAGGTATAAACACATCCTATATAGCAAGGCATAGATAGACAGTACTAGGGGTAAGTGGCCAAACAGAAGAGGTCATGACAGGTCCTATAATGGATGATCATCATGGGGAATGTAGTAAGACGTCAACAATATTGTCTACACGTATTGCCCGATAAGGATTCATAATAGTGTAATGGACATATATATATTTTCATACTTAACCTAACATATCCTCTCAATAAAGCATTCCCTTGTAAGAACCCGACACGAACACATAACTGCAGAAGCATGCCTATTCCCTCCCACTGCTGAAAATACGAAAGAACATGGATGTGCTGAACTCTGTATATCCACTAAAGTACACTAATCACCCAGTCACAAGCCAAGCCTGTAAGGTGTAAACAAAATATGACAGTCTTGCTCATAGGCCCAAGAAAGTGGGATTGAATGTGATGGTGGTAATATTCTAGTAATAATAGTGCTTAAGGTCAAATATTGAGCGATGGTAATAATGATATAGTAATAATAGTGCTTAGAGTCGAATTATGAGCTAACCTCCAGGAATAAGAAGAGGGGAATAAAACCCTTAAATGGAAAAACAGCTGAGAGGCATAACGTCTTCTAAATAGGATATACCTCTATAACAGTAATTAAGGCTCTTTAAGGCAAATGGAGGTGTTCTGATTCTAATATGGGTCTGACAGGTATATAGATTTCACATGTGATGGTGATAATATTCTAGTGATAATAGTGTTAGAGTCAATATTAAGCGATAGTAATCATAATATAGTAATAATAGTGTTTAGGGTCAAATTATGAGCTAGCCTCCAGGAATAAGGGGAGGGGAATAAAAACCTTAAATGGAAAAACAGCTGAAAGGCATGACGTCATCTAAATAGGCTACCCCTCTATGACAGTGATTTACGCCCTTTAAGGCAATGGAGGTGTTCTATTTCTAATATAGGTATGACAGGTATATGAATTTCACAGTCCCAATGTAAAACCTGGATTCCCCCGATGGGGTTAAGCCAAGCAGAAGGAGGAGGGATAGATATCTTCAGTGGAGAAACAGCTGGTAGGCATGACGTAGTCTCCAAGTAGAATGTCCCTCTGTGGTGGTATTGCAAACCTGGCAGGACAAGTGGAGGTCTTCTTCTTCTCATCTGGAACTTCAGTAGAGAAGCCGTAGGTAGGAATGACGTCATCTCCAGGTAAGTTGTCCCTCTGTGGTGGTGATGCAAACCTTGTCGGGCAGGTGGAGGTATTCATGGCAGTGGTCGTCATTACACAGTATGGAGTGATGTTAGGACCTCGGTGCTTGCCATAGCGCAGGTTCGTGCCCAAGATTTGGGTAATCGTACCTGGTTCCGGGATTGTCCGGTGAAGGACAAGATCTTCCAAGGCCCCATCTGACCACTGGCGCGTAAAATGGCGCACATTCAGCCTCGCGGCCGCCGCCATTTTTGTAGTTTTTGCGGACCTCATGGCCGCCATTTTTGTAGTCCTAACGGATCTCGTGGCTCTCCGTGAATAAAGTTCAGTTGGTTGGTATAAAGAGATTAAACACGGTTCTTACCAGCTCTTTCGCTCAGGACCTTAGTCCAATGATATGGGTAGCAATGTTCATCCATTAGGGTTAAGTTTCCTCGTCAGTAAATATTCTTAGATTGCGAAAAAAATTCGAAAAAAGATCGGAAAATGATGTTAATCAAAAGGATTTGTTTATTTACAGTTGCAATTAACGGCGGGACGTTTCGGTTACAAAAAAACCTTCATCAGCCTAGCAATCTTGAGAAAGTACCTGTACGAGCGCTAATTGGTGTGCTTCCAGCATGAAGACCAGAGTGAAAGAGGGAGATGAAGGCGGGGGTTGGGCGGATATACCTTTCACCCCGTGACCTCTAAAGTTGGCGATATCCCGGACGAATTAAAAGTAAAGAAATAAAATTTCCCAAGGGGAAAGGGATTAGAAAAATGTCTAGACCCCAGAGGGGGGCGCAGACCTAAAAAATAAAATTATATTAAACTGGATATAAACTAATTGTAAAAAATTGGACCGGAAATGGTTGCATTCAGGGGCCCTCGGAAATTTGAAGAAAAGGTGGTTTGAGCCGGTGAATGGTTGCATTCAGGGACTCCAGGAGTCCAGAAGCTCCTGCGTGAATAATGGAAGCCAATTGTGGGGAAAATGAAGACTACATGAATGAAATGGATGGATGTGAATTTAGGATTAGGCATAAGGCCCGAATGGTTAGGTTTAGAGTAAGGGGAAGGGAAGGTGTTAACCTCCACTAATAAATAATAATAATAACAATCTAATTGGGGGGTCTGTGACTTAGGATTAGGCACGTAGGGATACTGTGCACCAATACAAAAATTGCCACGTCAATGGACTATATTGGACCCGTGGCCGATGTGGACCATAGCGGGTAGAGGGTGATCATCATGGATATCGTGAGTGGTGACATGCTTCGTGCAGGCCTTTCAGAAACATCATTTTCCTATAGTCATATGTAAGCATATTATGCATTTACACAGTAGGTATACGTGATAGATATTGAAATAAATATAACTATGTCCCAATGTCATGTAGGTGGTGATACTTTACATGAGATGGACATGCAAAATAGAACAAAAAGAAATAAAAATAACTTTAGATAGCGGTGGTGGACACCAGAGTGTTACCTCAATATATAGGAACATATATCACACAGTTATATCACGATGACATGTATGGTAATAATACTTGACATGAAAAGGATGTGGAAAATTGAACAAAATGAAAAAAAATTAACTTCAAATATAGAGAGGTGACAATGGCAGTGTACAGCCCATCTACATATGTTACTATATCCCAATGTCATGCACGATGGTAATCCTTTACATGAGATGGATATATGAAATAGAACAAAGAAAAACAAAATTAACTTTGGATTAGTGGTGGTGGACACAAGAGTGTTACCTGAATATATAGAAACATATATTACATAGCTATATCCCAATGACATGTATGGTAATGATACTTTACATGAGATGGAGATGGAAAACTGAAAAAAGAGAAATAAAACAAACTTGAGATATAGAAAGGTAGATGTGACAGTGATCGCTCAATCTATGTGTCTGACTATATCTCAATGACACGTACGGTGGTAATACTGTACATGCAATGGACATGGAAAAGTGAAAAAAGAGAAATAAAAGTAACTTCAGGTTTGAGGTGGTAGACACAAAAGTGTTCCCTCGTAACCAACATGACTAAGACACTACCCGGGGAGACCGCCGGATAATGTCACTCGATGTGGAAATAAATATTATGACAAAACATAAAAACAGCACTGACGGGGTTAGGTTAAGAGAGGACAGCAGACAGTCAAAGACTGCCCACTGGTTAGTGTACTCGCTAATATCTATGTATGTAATGATATCTATCTCCTATCAAGGCCTGGTGGTATTAGAGTAGGAATGATGATATTTTTTTATATATTATTTAATAATTATATTATTAATTGTTGTTAGATGTACAGTTTTTAATTTTTGTGTTTGTTTCAACTTGAATTGTAGACACAATATTATTTATAAATATATATATACTATAAGGAGTCTAGTTTTAGTTAGTATATATTGTATCTAATTGTTTTTCTAATCTGTAGGAGCTGTGGGCTTGTCTAAAAGAAGACCAAGAGCACCCTCTGGTGGATGAAACCTGGCACAGCACTCCCATAATAACTCCAAAATCCTCCTGTACAATACAGAAATTGGAGAATTGTTCTTGTCATTGAAAGGTGTTTTTGACCGACTATGTGTAATGGTCTATCTTAGTCTAACTATCAGACTGGACACATCCATCGTAAATAGACATATAGTGGAATGCGCAGTAGTTGGATCTTATAGAAAAGATAATAGGCGTCAATTTTGTAGCTGAATTGCATAGTCAAATAGGTGTCTATTTTGTAGCTGGATTACATTCTAGAATAGGATGCACTTATGTCTCCACAGAATGTAAGTTGGGAGATACATAAAGTATCCGTGATAAAACTCCACATGTAAAAGTAACCTATGGCAGATGGAGATTAAGTTAAGGCAAGTAGGTAAACGGTTAGGACTGGGGAGGTATGTGGTGATGTTAAAGAGGTATAAACACATCCTATATAGCAAGGCATAGATAGACAGTACTAGGGGTAAGTGGCCAAACAGAAGAGGTCATGACAGGTCCTATAATGGATGATCATCATGGGGAATGTAGTAAGACGTCAACAATATTGTCTACACGTATTGCCCGATAAGGATTCATAATAGTGTAATGGACATATATATATTTTCATACTTAACCTAACATATCCTCTCAATAAAGCATTCCCTTGTAAGAACCCGACACGAACACATAACTGCAGAAGCATGCCTATTCCCTCCCACTGCTGAAAATACGAAAGAACATGGATGTGCTGAACTCTGTATATCCACTAAAGTACACTAATCACCCAGTCACAAGCCAAGCCTGTAAGGTGTAAACAAAATATGACAGTCTTGCTCATAGGCCCAAGAAAGTGGGATTGAATGTGATGGTGGTAATATTCTAGTAATAATAGTGCTTAAGGTCAAATATTGAGCGATGGTAATAATGATATAGTAATAATAGTGCTTAGAGTCGAATTATGAGCTAACCTCCAGGAATAAGAAGAGGGGAATAAAACCCTTAAATGGAAAAACAGCTGAGAGGCATAACGTCTTCTAAATAGGATATACCTCTATAACAGTAATTAAGGCTCTTTAAGGCAAATGGAGGTGTTCTGATTCTAATATGGGTCTGACAGGTATATAGATTTCACATGTGATGGTGATAATATTCTAGTGATAATAGTGTTAGAGTCAATATTAAGCGATAGTAATCATAATATAGTAATAATAGTGTTTAGGGTCAAATTATGAGCTAGCCTCCAGGAATAAGGGGAGGGGAATAAAAACCTTAAATGGAAAAACAGCTGAAAGGCATGACGTCATCTAAATAGGCTACCCCTCTATGACAGTGATTTACGCCCTTTAAGGCAATGGAGGTGTTCTATTTCTAATATAGGTATGACAGGTATATGAATTTCACAGTCCCAATGTAAAACCTGGATTCCCCCGATGGGGTTAAGCCAAGCAGAAGGAGGAGGGATAGATATCTTCAGTGGAGAAACAGCTGGTAGGCATGACGTAGTCTCCAAGTAGAATGTCCCTCTGTGGTGGTATTGCAAACCTGGCAGGACAAGTGGAGGTCTTCTTCTTCTCATCTGGAACTTCAGTAGAGAAGCCGTAGGTAGGAATGACGTCATCTCCAGGTAAGTTGTCCCTCTGTGGTGGTGATGCAAACCTTGTCGGGCAGGTGGAGGTATTCATGGCAGTGGTCGTCATTACACAGTATGGAGTGATGTTAGGACCTCGGTGCTTGCCATAGCGCAGGTTCGTGCCCAAGATTTGGGTAATCGTACCTGGTTCCGGGATTGTCCGGTGAAGGACAAGATCTTCCAAGGCCCCATCTGACCACTGGCGCGTAAAATGGCGCACATTCAGCCTCGCGGCCGCCGCCATTTTTGTAGTTTTTGCGGACCTCATGGCCGCCATTTTTGTAGTCCTAACGGATCTCGTGGCTCTCCGTGAATAAAGTTCAGTTGGTTGGTATAAAGAGATTAAACACGGTTCTTACCAGCTCTTTCGCTCAGGACCTTAGTCCAATGATATGGGTAGCAATGTTCATCCATTAGGGTTAAGTTTCCTCGTCAGTAAATATTCTTAGATTGCGAAAAAAATTCGAAAAAAGATCGGAAAATGATGTTAATCAAAAGGATTTGTTTATTTACAGTTGCAATTAACGGCGGGACGTTTCGGTTACAAAAAAACCTTCATCAGCCTAGCAATCTTGAGAAAGTACCTGTACGAGCGCTAATTGGTGTGCTTCCAGCATGAAGACCAGAGTGAAAGAGGGAGATGAAGGCGGGGGTTGGGCGGATATACCTTTCACCCCGTGACCTCTAAAGTTGGCGATATCCCGGACGAATTAAAAGTAAAGAAATAAAATTTCCCAAGGGGAAAGGGATTAGAAAAATGTCTAGACCCCAGAGGGGGGCGCAGACCTAAAAAATAAAATTATATTAAACTGGATATAAACTAATTGTAAAAAATTGGACCGGAAATGGTTGCATTCAGGGGCCCTCGGAAATTTGAAGAAAAGGTGGTTTGAGCCGGTGAATGGTTGCATTCAGGGACTCCAGGAGTCCAGAAGCTCCTGCGTGAATAATGGAAGCCAATTGTGGGGAAAATGAAGACTACATGAATGAAATGGATGGATGTGAATTTAGGATTAGGCATAAGGCCCGAATGGTTAGGTTTAGAGTAAGGGGAAGGGAAGGTGTTAACCTCCACTAATAAATAATAATAATAACAATCTAATTGGGGGGTCTGTGACTTAGGATTAGGCACGTAGGGATACTGTGCACCAATACAAAAATTGCCACGTCAATGGACTATATTGGACCCGTGGCCGATGTGGACCATAGCGGGTAGAGGGTGATCATCATGGATATCGTGAGTGGTGACATGCTTCGTGCAGGCCTTTCAGAAACATCATTTTCCTATAGTCATATGTAAGCATATTATGCATTTACACAGTAGGTATACGTGATAGATATTGAAATAAATATAACTATGTCCCAATGTCATGTAGGTGGTGATACTTTACATGAGATGGACATGCAAAATAGAACAAAAAGAAATAAAAATAACTTTAGATAGCGGTGGTGGACACCAGAGTGTTACCTCAATATATAGGAACATATATCACACAGTTATATCACGATGACATGTATGGTAATAATACTTGACATGAAAAGGATGTGGAAAATTGAACAAAATGAAAAAAAATTAACTTCAAATATAGAGAGGTGACAATGGCAGTGTACAGCCCATCTACATATGTTACTATATCCCAATGTCATGCACGATGGTAATCCTTTACATGAGATGGATATATGAAATAGAACAAAGAAAAACAAAATTAACTTTGGATTAGTGGTGGTGGACACAAGAGTGTTACCTGAATATATAGAAACATATATTACATAGCTATATCCCAATGACATGTATGGTAATGATACTTTACATGAGATGGAGATGGAAAACTGAAAAAAGAGAAATAAAACAAACTTGAGATATAGAAAGGTAGATGTGACAGTGATCGCTCAATCTATGTGTCTGACTATATCTCAATGACACGTACGGTGGTAATACTGTACATGCAATGGACATGGAAAAGTGAAAAAAGAGAAATAAAAGTAACTTCAGGTTTGAGGTGGTAGACACAAAAGTGTTCCCTCGTAACCAACATGACTAAGACACTACCCGGGGAGACCGCCGGATAATGTCACTCGATGTGGAAATAAATATTATGACAAAACATAAAAACAGCACTGACGGGGTTAGGTTAAGAGAGGACAGCAGACAGTCAAAGACTGCCCACTGGTTAGTGTACTCGCTAATATCTATGTATGTAATGATATCTATCTCCTATCAAGGCCTGGTGGTATTAGAGTAGGAATGATGATATTTTTTTATATATTATTTAATAATTATATTATTAATTGTTGTTAGATGTACAGTTTTTAATTTTTGTGTTTGTTTCAACTTGAATTGTAGACACAATATTATTTATAAATATATATATACTATAAGGAGTCTAGTTTTAGTTAGTATATATTGTATCTAATTGTTTTTCTAATCTGTAGGAGCTGTGGGCTTGTCTAAAAGAAGACCAAGAGCACCCTCTGGTGGATGAAACCTGGCACAGCACTCCCATAATAACTCCAAAATCCTCCTGTACAATACAGAAATTGGAGAATTGTTCTTGTCATTGAAAGGTGTTTTTGACCGACTATGTGTAATGGTCTATCTTAGTCTAACTATCAGACTGGACACATCCATCGTAAATAGACATATAGTGGAATGCGCAGTAGTTGGATCTTATAGAAAAGATAATAGGCGTCAATTTTGTAGCTGAATTGCATAGTCAAATAGGTGTCTATTTTGTAGCTGGATTACATTCTAGAATAGGATGCACTTATGTCTCCACAGAATGTAAGTTGGGAGATACATAAAGTATCCGTGATAAAACTCCACATGTAAAAGTAACCTATGGCAGATGGAGATTAAGTTAAGGCAAGTAGGTAAACGGTTAGGACTGGGGAGGTATGTGGTGATGTTAAAGAGGTATAAACACATCCTATATAGCAAGGCATAGATAGACAGTACTAGGGGTAAGTGGCCAAACAGAAGAGGTCATGACAGGTCCTATAATGGATGATCATCATGGGGAATGTAGTAAGACGTCAACAATATTGTCTACACGTATTGCCCGATAAGGATTCATAATAGTGTAATGGACATATATATATTTTCATACTTAACCTAACATATCCTCTCAATAAAGCATTCCCTTGTAAGAACCCGACACGAACACATAACTGCAGAAGCATGCCTATTCCCTCCCACTGCTGAAAATACGAAAGAACATGGATGTGCTGAACTCTGTATATCCACTAAAGTACACTAATCACCCAGTCACAAGCCAAGCCTGTAAGGTGTAAACAAAATATGACAGTCTTGCTCATAGGCCCAAGAAAGTGGGATTGAATGTGATGGTGGTAATATTCTAGTAATAATAGTGCTTAAGGTCAAATATTGAGCGATGGTAATAATGATATAGTAATAATAGTGCTTAGAGTCGAATTATGAGCTAACCTCCAGGAATAAGAAGAGGGGAATAAAACCCTTAAATGGAAAAACAGCTGAGAGGCATAACGTCTTCTAAATAGGATATACCTCTATAACAGTAATTAAGGCTCTTTAAGGCAAATGGAGGTGTTCTGATTCTAATATGGGTCTGACAGGTATATAGATTTCACATGTGATGGTGATAATATTCTAGTGATAATAGTGTTAGAGTCAATATTAAGCGATAGTAATCATAATATAGTAATAATAGTGTTTAGGGTCAAATTATGAGCTAGCCTCCAGGAATAAGGGGAGGGGAATAAAAACCTTAAATGGAAAAACAGCTGAAAGGCATGACGTCATCTAAATAGGCTACCCCTCTATGACAGTGATTTACGCCCTTTAAGGCAATGGAGGTGTTCTATTTCTAATATAGGTATGACAGGTATATGAATTTCACAGTCCCAATGTAAAACCTGGATTCCCCCGATGGGGTTAAGCCAAGCAGAAGGAGGAGGGATAGATATCTTCAGTGGAGAAACAGCTGGTAGGCATGACGTAGTCTCCAAGTAGAATGTCCCTCTGTGGTGGTATTGCAAACCTGGCAGGACAAGTGGAGGTCTTCTTCTTCTCATCTGGAACTTCAGTAGAGAAGCCGTAGGTAGGAATGACGTCATCTCCAGGTAAGTTGTCCCTCTGTGGTGGTGATGCAAACCTTGTCGGGCAGGTGGAGGTATTCATGGCAGTGGTCGTCATTACACAGTATGGAGTGATGTTAGGACCTCGGTGCTTGCCATAGCGCAGGTTCGTGCCCAAGATTTGGGTAATCGTACCTGGTTCCGGGATTGTCCGGTGAAGGACAAGATCTTCCAAGGCCCCATCTGACCACTGGCGCGTAAAATGGCGCACATTCAGCCTCGCGGCCGCCGCCATTTTTGTAGTTTTTGCGGACCTCATGGCCGCCATTTTTGTAGTCCTAACGGATCTCGTGGCTCTCCGTGAATAAAGTTCAGTTGGTTGGTATAAAGAGATTAAACACGGTTCTTACCAGCTCTTTCGCTCAGGACCTTAGTCCAATGATATGGGTAGCAATGTTCATCCATTAGGGTTAAGTTTCCTCGTCAGTAAATATTCTTAGATTGCGAAAAAAATTCGAAAAAAGATCGGAAAATGATGTTAATCAAAAGGATTTGTTTATTTACAGTTGCAATTAACGGCGGGACGTTTCGGTTACAAAAAAACCTTCATCAGCCTAGCAATCTTGAGAAAGTACCTGTACGAGCGCTAATTGGTGTGCTTCCAGCATGAAGACCAGAGTGAAAGAGGGAGATGAAGGCGGGGGTTGGGCGGATATACCTTTCACCCCGTGACCTCTAAAGTTGGCGATATCCCGGACGAATTAAAAGTAAAGAAATAAAATTTCCCAAGGGGAAAGGGATTAGAAAAATGTCTAGACCCCAGAGGGGGGCGCAGACCTAAAAAATAAAATTATATTAAACTGGATATAAACTAATTGTAAAAAATTGGACCGGAAATGGTTGCATTCAGGGGCCCTCGGAAATTTGAAGAAAAGGTGGTTTGAGCCGGTGAATGGTTGCATTCAGGGACTCCAGGAGTCCAGAAGCTCCTGCGTGAATAATGGAAGCCAATTGTGGGGAAAATGAAGACTACATGAATGAAATGGATGGATGTGAATTTAGGATTAGGCATAAGGCCCGAATGGTTAGGTTTAGAGTAAGGGGAAGGGAAGGTGTTAACCTCCACTAATAAATAATAATAATAACAATCTAATTGGGGGGTCTGTGACTTAGGATTAGGCACGTAGGGATACTGTGCACCAATACAAAAATTGCCACGTCAATGGACTATATTGGACCCGTGGCCGATGTGGACCATAGCGGGTAGAGGGTGATCATCATGGATATCGTGAGTGGTGACATGCTTCGTGCAGGCCTTTCAGAAACATCATTTTCCTATAGTCATATGTAAGCATATTATGCATTTACACAGTAGGTATACGTGATAGATATTGAAATAAATATAACTATGTCCCAATGTCATGTAGGTGGTGATACTTTACATGAGATGGACATGCAAAATAGAACAAAAAGAAATAAAAATAACTTTAGATAGCGGTGGTGGACACCAGAGTGTTACCTCAATATATAGGAACATATATCACACAGTTATATCACGATGACATGTATGGTAATAATACTTGACATGAAAAGGATGTGGAAAATTGAACAAAATGAAAAAAAATTAACTTCAAATATAGAGAGGTGACAATGGCAGTGTACAGCCCATCTACATATGTTACTATATCCCAATGTCATGCACGATGGTAATCCTTTACATGAGATGGATATATGAAATAGAACAAAGAAAAACAAAATTAACTTTGGATTAGTGGTGGTGGACACAAGAGTGTTACCTGAATATATAGAAACATATATTACATAGCTATATCCCAATGACATGTATGGTAATGATACTTTACATGAGATGGAGATGGAAAACTGAAAAAAGAGAAATAAAACAAACTTGAGATATAGAAAGGTAGATGTGACAGTGATCGCTCAATCTATGTGTCTGACTATATCTCAATGACACGTACGGTGGTAATACTGTACATGCAATGGACATGGAAAAGTGAAAAAAGAGAAATAAAAGTAACTTCAGGTTTGAGGTGGTAGACACAAAAGTGTTCCCTCGTAACCAACATGACTAAGACACTACCCGGGGAGACCGCCGGATAATGTCACTCGATGTGGAAATAAATATTATGACAAAACATAAAAACAGCACTGACGGGGTTAGGTTAAGAGAGGACAGCAGACAGTCAAAGACTGCCCACTGGTTAGTGTACTCGCTAATATCTATGTATGTAATGATATCTATCTCCTATCAAGGCCTGGTGGTATTAGAGTAGGAATGATGATATTTTTTTATATATTATTTAATAATTATATTATTAATTGTTGTTAGATGTACAGTTTTTAATTTTTGTGTTTGTTTCAACTTGAATTGTAGACACAATATTATTTATAAATATATATATACTATAAGGAGTCTAGTTTTAGTTAGTATATATTGTATCTAATTGTTTTTCTAATCTGTAGGAGCTGTGGGCTTGTCTAAAAGAAGACCAAGAGCACCCTCTGGTGGATGAAACCTGGCACAGCACTCCCATAATAACTCCAAAATCCTCCTGTACAATACAGAAATTGGAGAATTGTTCTTGTCATTGAAAGGTGTTTTTGACCGACTATGTGTAATGGTCTATCTTAGTCTAACTATCAGACTGGACACATCCATCGTAAATAGACATATAGTGGAATGCGCAGTAGTTGGATCTTATAGAAAAGATAATAGGCGTCAATTTTGTAGCTGAATTGCATAGTCAAATAGGTGTCTATTTTGTAGCTGGATTACATTCTAGAATAGGATGCACTTATGTCTCCACAGAATGTAAGTTGGGAGATACATAAAGTATCCGTGATAAAACTCCACATGTAAAAGTAACCTATGGCAGATGGAGATTAAGTTAAGGCAAGTAGGTAAACGGTTAGGACTGGGGAGGTATGTGGTGATGTTAAAGAGGTATAAACACATCCTATATAGCAAGGCATAGATAGACAGTACTAGGGGTAAGTGGCCAAACAGAAGAGGTCATGACAGGTCCTATAATGGATGATCATCATGGGGAATGTAGTAAGACGTCAACAATATTGTCTACACGTATTGCCCGATAAGGATTCATAATAGTGTAATGGACATATATATATTTTCATACTTAACCTAACATATCCTCTCAATAAAGCATTCCCTTGTAAGAACCCGACACGAACACATAACTGCAGAAGCATGCCTATTCCCTCCCACTGCTGAAAATACGAAAGAACATGGATGTGCTGAACTCTGTATATCCACTAAAGTACACTAATCACCCAGTCACAAGCCAAGCCTGTAAGGTGTAAACAAAATATGACAGTCTTGCTCATAGGCCCAAGAAAGTGGGATTGAATGTGATGGTGGTAATATTCTAGTAATAATAGTGCTTAAGGTCAAATATTGAGCGATGGTAATAATGATATAGTAATAATAGTGCTTAGAGTCGAATTATGAGCTAACCTCCAGGAATAAGAAGAGGGGAATAAAACCCTTAAATGGAAAAACAGCTGAGAGGCATAACGTCTTCTAAATAGGATATACCTCTATAACAGTAATTAAGGCTCTTTAAGGCAAATGGAGGTGTTCTGATTCTAATATGGGTCTGACAGGTATATAGATTTCACATGTGATGGTGATAATATTCTAGTGATAATAGTGTTAGAGTCAATATTAAGCGATAGTAATCATAATATAGTAATAATAGTGTTTAGGGTCAAATTATGAGCTAGCCTCCAGGAATAAGGGGAGGGGAATAAAAACCTTAAATGGAAAAACAGCTGAAAGGCATGACGTCATCTAAATAGGCTACCCCTCTATGACAGTGATTTACGCCCTTTAAGGCAATGGAGGTGTTCTATTTCTAATATAGGTATGACAGGTATATGAATTTCACAGTCCCAATGTAAAACCTGGATTCCCCCGATGGGGTTAAGCCAAGCAGAAGGAGGAGGGATAGATATCTTCAGTGGAGAAACAGCTGGTAGGCATGACGTAGTCTCCAAGTAGAATGTCCCTCTGTGGTGGTATTGCAAACCTGGCAGGACAAGTGGAGGTCTTCTTCTTCTCATCTGGAACTTCAGTAGAGAAGCCGTAGGTAGGAATGACGTCATCTCCAGGTAAGTTGTCCCTCTGTGGTGGTGATGCAAACCTTGTCGGGCAGGTGGAGGTATTCATGGCAGTGGTCGTCATTACACAGTATGGAGTGATGTTAGGACCTCGGTGCTTGCCATAGCGCAGGTTCGTGCCCAAGATTTGGGTAATCGTACCTGGTTCCGGGATTGTCCGGTGAAGGACAAGATCTTCCAAGGCCCCATCTGACCACTGGCGCGTAAAATGGCGCACATTCAGCCTCGCGGCCGCCGCCATTTTTGTAGTTTTTGCGGACCTCATGGCCGCCATTTTTGTAGTCCTAACGGATCTCGTGGCTCTCCGTGAATAAAGTTCAGTTGGTTGGTATAAAGAGATTAAACACGGTTCTTACCAGCTCTTTCGCTCAGGACCTTAGTCCAATGATATGGGTAGCAATGTTCATCCATTAGGGTTAAGTTTCCTCGTCAGTAAATATTCTTAGATTGCGAAAAAAATTCGAAAAAAGATCGGAAAATGATGTTAATCAAAAGGATTTGTTTATTTACAGTTGCAATTAACGGCGGGACGTTTCGGTTACAAAAAAACCTTCATCAGCCTAGCAATCTTGAGAAAGTACCTGTACGAGCGCTAATTGGTGTGCTTCCAGCATGAAGACCAGAGTGAAAGAGGGAGATGAAGGCGGGGGTTGGGCGGATATACCTTTCACCCCGTGACCTCTAAAGTTGGCGATATCCCGGACGAATTAAAAGTAAAGAAATAAAATTTCCCAAGGGGAAAGGGATTAGAAAAATGTCTAGACCCCAGAGGGGGGCGCAGACCTAAAAAATAAAATTATATTAAACTGGATATAAACTAATTGTAAAAAATTGGACCGGAAATGGTTGCATTCAGGGGCCCTCGGAAATTTGAAGAAAAGGTGGTTTGAGCCGGTGAATGGTTGCATTCAGGGACTCCAGGAGTCCAGAAGCTCCTGCGTGAATAATGGAAGCCAATTGTGGGGAAAATGAAGACTACATGAATGAAATGGATGGATGTGAATTTAGGATTAGGCATAAGGCCCGAATGGTTAGGTTTAGAGTAAGGGGAAGGGAAGGTGTTAACCTCCACTAATAAATAATAATAATAACAATCTAATTGGGGGGTCTGTGACTTAGGATTAGGCACGTAGGGATACTGTGCACCAATACAAAAATTGCCACGTCAATGGACTATATTGGACCCGTGGCCGATGTGGACCATAGCGGGTAGAGGGTGATCATCATGGATATCGTGAGTGGTGACATGCTTCGTGCAGGCCTTTCAGAAACATCATTTTCCTATAGTCATATGTAAGCATATTATGCATTTACACAGTAGGTATACGTGATAGATATTGAAATAAATATAACTATGTCCCAATGTCATGTAGGTGGTGATACTTTACATGAGATGGACATGCAAAATAGAACAAAAAGAAATAAAAATAACTTTAGATAGCGGTGGTGGACACCAGAGTGTTACCTCAATATATAGGAACATATATCACACAGTTATATCACGATGACATGTATGGTAATAATACTTGACATGAAAAGGATGTGGAAAATTGAACAAAATGAAAAAAAATTAACTTCAAATATAGAGAGGTGACAATGGCAGTGTACAGCCCATCTACATATGTTACTATATCCCAATGTCATGCACGATGGTAATCCTTTACATGAGATGGATATATGAAATAGAACAAAGAAAAACAAAATTAACTTTGGATTAGTGGTGGTGGACACAAGAGTGTTACCTGAATATATAGAAACATATATTACATAGCTATATCCCAATGACATGTATGGTAATGATACTTTACATGAGATGGAGATGGAAAACTGAAAAAAGAGAAATAAAACAAACTTGAGATATAGAAAGGTAGATGTGACAGTGATCGCTCAATCTATGTGTCTGACTATATCTCAATGACACGTACGGTGGTAATACTGTACATGCAATGGACATGGAAAAGTGAAAAAAGAGAAATAAAAGTAACTTCAGGTTTGAGGTGGTAGACACAAAAGTGTTCCCTCGTAACCAACATGACTAAGACACTACCCGGGGAGACCGCCGGATAATGTCACTCGATGTGGAAATAAATATTATGACAAAACATAAAAACAGCACTGACGGGGTTAGGTTAAGAGAGGACAGCAGACAGTCAAAGACTGCCCACTGGTTAGTGTACTCGCTAATATCTATGTATGTAATGATATCTATCTCCTATCAAGGCCTGGTGGTATTAGAGTAGGAATGATGATATTTTTTTATATATTATTTAATAATTATATTATTAATTGTTGTTAGATGTACAGTTTTTAATTTTTGTGTTTGTTTCAACTTGAATTGTAGACACAATATTATTTATAAATATATATATACTATAAGGAGTCTAGTTTTAGTTAGTATATATTGTATCTAATTGTTTTTCTAATCTGTAGGAGCTGTGGGCTTGTCTAAAAGAAGACCAAGAGCACCCTCTGGTGGATGAAACCTGGCACAGCACTCCCATAATAACTCCAAAATCCTCCTGTACAATACAGAAATTGGAGAATTGTTCTTGTCATTGAAAGGTGTTTTTGACCGACTATGTGTAATGGTCTATCTTAGTCTAACTATCAGACTGGACACATCCATCGTAAATAGACATATAGTGGAATGCGCAGTAGTTGGATCTTATAGAAAAGATAATAGGCGTCAATTTTGTAGCTGAATTGCATAGTCAAATAGGTGTCTATTTTGTAGCTGGATTACATTCTAGAATAGGATGCACTTATGTCTCCACAGAATGTAAGTTGGGAGATACATAAAGTATCCGTGATAAAACTCCACATGTAAAAGTAACCTATGGCAGATGGAGATTAAGTTAAGGCAAGTAGGTAAACGGTTAGGACTGGGGAGGTATGTGGTGATGTTAAAGAGGTATAAACACATCCTATATAGCAAGGCATAGATAGACAGTACTAGGGGTAAGTGGCCAAACAGAAGAGGTCATGACAGGTCCTATAATGGATGATCATCATGGGGAATGTAGTAAGACGTCAACAATATTGTCTACACGTATTGCCCGATAAGGATTCATAATAGTGTAATGGACATATATATATTTTCATACTTAACCTAACATATCCTCTCAATAAAGCATTCCCTTGTAAGAACCCGACACGAACACATAACTGCAGAAGCATGCCTATTCCCTCCCACTGCTGAAAATACGAAAGAACATGGATGTGCTGAACTCTGTATATCCACTAAAGTACACTAATCACCCAGTCACAAGCCAAGCCTGTAAGGTGTAAACAAAATATGACAGTCTTGCTCATAGGCCCAAGAAAGTGGGATTGAATGTGATGGTGGTAATATTCTAGTAATAATAGTGCTTAAGGTCAAATATTGAGCGATGGTAATAATGATATAGTAATAATAGTGCTTAGAGTCGAATTATGAGCTAACCTCCAGGAATAAGAAGAGGGGAATAAAACCCTTAAATGGAAAAACAGCTGAGAGGCATAACGTCTTCTAAATAGGATATACCTCTATAACAGTAATTAAGGCTCTTTAAGGCAAATGGAGGTGTTCTGATTCTAATATGGGTCTGACAGGTATATAGATTTCACATGTGATGGTGATAATATTCTAGTGATAATAGTGTTAGAGTCAATATTAAGCGATAGTAATCATAATATAGTAATAATAGTGTTTAGGGTCAAATTATGAGCTAGCCTCCAGGAATAAGGGGAGGGGAATAAAAACCTTAAATGGAAAAACAGCTGAAAGGCATGACGTCATCTAAATAGGCTACCCCTCTATGACAGTGATTTACGCCCTTTAAGGCAATGGAGGTGTTCTATTTCTAATATAGGTATGACAGGTATATGAATTTCACAGTCCCAATGTAAAACCTGGATTCCCCCGATGGGGTTAAGCCAAGCAGAAGGAGGAGGGATAGATATCTTCAGTGGAGAAACAGCTGGTAGGCATGACGTAGTCTCCAAGTAGAATGTCCCTCTGTGGTGGTATTGCAAACCTGGCAGGACAAGTGGAGGTCTTCTTCTTCTCATCTGGAACTTCAGTAGAGAAGCCGTAGGTAGGAATGACGTCATCTCCAGGTAAGTTGTCCCTCTGTGGTGGTGATGCAAACCTTGTCGGGCAGGTGGAGGTATTCATGGCAGTGGTCGTCATTACACAGTATGGAGTGATGTTAGGACCTCGGTGCTTGCCATAGCGCAGGTTCGTGCCCAAGATTTGGGTAATCGTACCTGGTTCCGGGATTGTCCGGTGAAGGACAAGATCTTCCAAGGCCCCATCTGACCACTGGCGCGTAAAATGGCGCACATTCAGCCTCGCGGCCGCCGCCATTTTTGTAGTTTTTGCGGACCTCATGGCCGCCATTTTTGTAGTCCTAACGGATCTCGTGGCTCTCCGTGAATAAAGTTCAGTTGGTTGGTATAAAGAGATTAAACACGGTTCTTACCAGCTCTTTCGCTCAGGACCTTAGTCCAATGATATGGGTAGCAATGTTCATCCATTAGGGTTAAGTTTCCTCGTCAGTAAATATTCTTAGATTGCGAAAAAAATTCGAAAAAAGATCGGAAAATGATGTTAATCAAAAGGATTTGTTTATTTACAGTTGCAATTAACGGCGGGACGTTTCGGTTACAAAAAAACCTTCATCAGCCTAGCAATCTTGAGAAAGTACCTGTACGAGCGCTAATTGGTGTGCTTCCAGCATGAAGACCAGAGTGAAAGAGGGAGATGAAGGCGGGGGTTGGGCGGATATACCTTTCACCCCGTGACCTCTAAAGTTGGCGATATCCCGGACGAATTAAAAGTAAAGAAATAAAATTTCCCAAGGGGAAAGGGATTAGAAAAATGTCTAGACCCCAGAGGGGGGCGCAGACCTAAAAAATAAAATTATATTAAACTGGATATAAACTAATTGTAAAAAATTGGACCGGAAATGGTTGCATTCAGGGGCCCTCGGAAATTTGAAGAAAAGGTGGTTTGAGCCGGTGAATGGTTGCATTCAGGGACTCCAGGAGTCCAGAAGCTCCTGCGTGAATAATGGAAGCCAATTGTGGGGAAAATGAAGACTACATGAATGAAATGGATGGATGTGAATTTAGGATTAGGCATAAGGCCCGAATGGTTAGGTTTAGAGTAAGGGGAAGGGAAGGTGTTAACCTCCACTAATAAATAATAATAATAACAATCTAATTGGGGGGTCTGTGACTTAGGATTAGGCACGTAGGGATACTGTGCACCAATACAAAAATTGCCACGTCAATGGACTATATTGGACCCGTGGCCGATGTGGACCATAGCGGGTAGAGGGTGATCATCATGGATATCGTGAGTGGTGACATGCTTCGTGCAGGCCTTTCAGAAACATCATTTTCCTATAGTCATATGTAAGCATATTATGCATTTACACAGTAGGTATACGTGATAGATATTGAAATAAATATAACTATGTCCCAATGTCATGTAGGTGGTGATACTTTACATGAGATGGACATGCAAAATAGAACAAAAAGAAATAAAAATAACTTTAGATAGCGGTGGTGGACACCAGAGTGTTACCTCAATATATAGGAACATATATCACACAGTTATATCACGATGACATGTATGGTAATAATACTTGACATGAAAAGGATGTGGAAAATTGAACAAAATGAAAAAAAATTAACTTCAAATATAGAGAGGTGACAATGGCAGTGTACAGCCCATCTACATATGTTACTATATCCCAATGTCATGCACGATGGTAATCCTTTACATGAGATGGATATATGAAATAGAACAAAGAAAAACAAAATTAACTTTGGATTAGTGGTGGTGGACACAAGAGTGTTACCTGAATATATAGAAACATATATTACATAGCTATATCCCAATGACATGTATGGTAATGATACTTTACATGAGATGGAGATGGAAAACTGAAAAAAGAGAAATAAAACAAACTTGAGATATAGAAAGGTAGATGTGACAGTGATCGCTCAATCTATGTGTCTGACTATATCTCAATGACACGTACGGTGGTAATACTGTACATGCAATGGACATGGAAAAGTGAAAAAAGAGAAATAAAAGTAACTTCAGGTTTGAGGTGGTAGACACAAAAGTGTTCCCTCGTAACCAACATGACTAAGACACTACCCGGGGAGACCGCCGGATAATGTCACTCGATGTGGAAATAAATATTATGACAAAACATAAAAACAGCACTGACGGGGTTAGGTTAAGAGAGGACAGCAGACAGTCAAAGACTGCCCACTGGTTAGTGTACTCGCTAATATCTATGTATGTAATGATATCTATCTCCTATCAAGGCCTGGTGGTATTAGAGTAGGAATGATGATATTTTTTTATATATTATTTAATAATTATATTATTAATTGTTGTTAGATGTACAGTTTTTAATTTTTGTGTTTGTTTCAACTTGAATTGTAGACACAATATTATTTATAAATATATATATACTATAAGGAGTCTAGTTTTAGTTAGTATATATTGTATCTAATTGTTTTTCTAATCTGTAGGAGCTGTGGGCTTGTCTAAAAGAAGACCAAGAGCACCCTCTGGTGGATGAAACCTGGCACAGCACTCCCATAATAACTCCAAAATCCTCCTGTACAATACAGAAATTGGAGAATTGTTCTTGTCATTGAAAGGTGTTTTTGACCGACTATGTGTAATGGTCTATCTTAGTCTAACTATCAGACTGGACACATCCATCGTAAATAGACATATAGTGGAATGCGCAGTAGTTGGATCTTATAGAAAAGATAATAGGCGTCAATTTTGTAGCTGAATTGCATAGTCAAATAGGTGTCTATTTTGTAGCTGGATTACATTCTAGAATAGGATGCACTTATGTCTCCACAGAATGTAAGTTGGGAGATACATAAAGTATCCGTGATAAAACTCCACATGTAAAAGTAACCTATGGCAGATGGAGATTAAGTTAAGGCAAGTAGGTAAACGGTTAGGACTGGGGAGGTATGTGGTGATGTTAAAGAGGTATAAACACATCCTATATAGCAAGGCATAGATAGACAGTACTAGGGGTAAGTGGCCAAACAGAAGAGGTCATGACAGGTCCTATAATGGATGATCATCATGGGGAATGTAGTAAGACGTCAACAATATTGTCTACACGTATTGCCCGATAAGGATTCATAATAGTGTAATGGACATATATATATTTTCATACTTAACCTAACATATCCTCTCAATAAAGCATTCCCTTGTAAGAACCCGACACGAACACATAACTGCAGAAGCATGCCTATTCCCTCCCACTGCTGAAAATACGAAAGAACATGGATGTGCTGAACTCTGTATATCCACTAAAGTACACTAATCACCCAGTCACAAGCCAAGCCTGTAAGGTGTAAACAAAATATGACAGTCTTGCTCATAGGCCCAAGAAAGTGGGATTGAATGTGATGGTGGTAATATTCTAGTAATAATAGTGCTTAAGGTCAAATATTGAGCGATGGTAATAATGATATAGTAATAATAGTGCTTAGAGTCGAATTATGAGCTAACCTCCAGGAATAAGAAGAGGGGAATAAAACCCTTAAATGGAAAAACAGCTGAGAGGCATAACGTCTTCTAAATAGGATATACCTCTATAACAGTAATTAAGGCTCTTTAAGGCAAATGGAGGTGTTCTGATTCTAATATGGGTCTGACAGGTATATAGATTTCACATGTGATGGTGATAATATTCTAGTGATAATAGTGTTAGAGTCAATATTAAGCGATAGTAATCATAATATAGTAATAATAGTGTTTAGGGTCAAATTATGAGCTAGCCTCCAGGAATAAGGGGAGGGGAATAAAAACCTTAAATGGAAAAACAGCTGAAAGGCATGACGTCATCTAAATAGGCTACCCCTCTATGACAGTGATTTACGCCCTTTAAGGCAATGGAGGTGTTCTATTTCTAATATAGGTATGACAGGTATATGAATTTCACAGTCCCAATGTAAAACCTGGATTCCCCCGATGGGGTTAAGCCAAGCAGAAGGAGGAGGGATAGATATCTTCAGTGGAGAAACAGCTGGTAGGCATGACGTAGTCTCCAAGTAGAATGTCCCTCTGTGGTGGTATTGCAAACCTGGCAGGACAAGTGGAGGTCTTCTTCTTCTCATCTGGAACTTCAGTAGAGAAGCCGTAGGTAGGAATGACGTCATCTCCAGGTAAGTTGTCCCTCTGTGGTGGTGATGCAAACCTTGTCGGGCAGGTGGAGGTATTCATGGCAGTGGTCGTCATTACACAGTATGGAGTGATGTTAGGACCTCGGTGCTTGCCATAGCGCAGGTTCGTGCCCAAGATTTGGGTAATCGTACCTGGTTCCGGGATTGTCCGGTGAAGGACAAGATCTTCCAAGGCCCCATCTGACCACTGGCGCGTAAAATGGCGCACATTCAGCCTCGCGGCCGCCGCCATTTTTGTAGTTTTTGCGGACCTCATGGCCGCCATTTTTGTAGTCCTAACGGATCTCGTGGCTCTCCGTGAATAAAGTTCAGTTGGTTGGTATAAAGAGATTAAACACGGTTCTTACCAGCTCTTTCGCTCAGGACCTTAGTCCAATGATATGGGTAGCAATGTTCATCCATTAGGGTTAAGTTTCCTCGTCAGTAAATATTCTTAGATTGCGAAAAAAATTCGAAAAAAGATCGGAAAATGATGTTAATCAAAAGGATTTGTTTATTTACAGTTGCAATTAACGGCGGGACGTTTCGGTTACAAAAAAACCTTCATCAGCCTAGCAATCTTGAGAAAGTACCTGTACGAGCGCTAATTGGTGTGCTTCCAGCATGAAGACCAGAGTGAAAGAGGGAGATGAAGGCGGGGGTTGGGCGGATATACCTTTCACCCCGTGACCTCTAAAGTTGGCGATATCCCGGACGAATTAAAAGTAAAGAAATAAAATTTCCCAAGGGGAAAGGGATTAGAAAAATGTCTAGACCCCAGAGGGGGGCGCAGACCTAAAAAATAAAATTATATTAAACTGGATATAAACTAATTGTAAAAAATTGGACCGGAAATGGTTGCATTCAGGGGCCCTCGGAAATTTGAAGAAAAGGTGGTTTGAGCCGGTGAATGGTTGCATTCAGGGACTCCAGGAGTCCAGAAGCTCCTGCGTGAATAATGGAAGCCAATTGTGGGGAAAATGAAGACTACATGAATGAAATGGATGGATGTGAATTTAGGATTAGGCATAAGGCCCGAATGGTTAGGTTTAGAGTAAGGGGAAGGGAAGGTGTTAACCTCCACTAATAAATAATAATAATAACAATCTAATTGGGGGGTCTGTGACTTAGGATTAGGCACGTAGGGATACTGTGCACCAATACAAAAATTGCCACGTCAATGGACTATATTGGACCCGTGGCCGATGTGGACCATAGCGGGTAGAGGGTGATCATCATGGATATCGTGAGTGGTGACATGCTTCGTGCAGGCCTTTCAGAAACATCATTTTCCTATAGTCATATGTAAGCATATTATGCATTTACACAGTAGGTATACGTGATAGATATTGAAATAAATATAACTATGTCCCAATGTCATGTAGGTGGTGATACTTTACATGAGATGGACATGCAAAATAGAACAAAAAGAAATAAAAATAACTTTAGATAGCGGTGGTGGACACCAGAGTGTTACCTCAATATATAGGAACATATATCACACAGTTATATCACGATGACATGTATGGTAATAATACTTGACATGAAAAGGATGTGGAAAATTGAACAAAATGAAAAAAAATTAACTTCAAATATAGAGAGGTGACAATGGCAGTGTACAGCCCATCTACATATGTTACTATATCCCAATGTCATGCACGATGGTAATCCTTTACATGAGATGGATATATGAAATAGAACAAAGAAAAACAAAATTAACTTTGGATTAGTGGTGGTGGACACAAGAGTGTTACCTGAATATATAGAAACATATATTACATAGCTATATCCCAATGACATGTATGGTAATGATACTTTACATGAGATGGAGATGGAAAACTGAAAAAAGAGAAATAAAACAAACTTGAGATATAGAAAGGTAGATGTGACAGTGATCGCTCAATCTATGTGTCTGACTATATCTCAATGACACGTACGGTGGTAATACTGTACATGCAATGGACATGGAAAAGTGAAAAAAGAGAAATAAAAGTAACTTCAGGTTTGAGGTGGTAGACACAAAAGTGTTCCCTCGTAACCAACATGACTAAGACACTACCCGGGGAGACCGCCGGATAATGTCACTCGATGTGGAAATAAATATTATGACAAAACATAAAAACAGCACTGACGGGGTTAGGTTAAGAGAGGACAGCAGACAGTCAAAGAGGGTTAGGGTTAGGGTTAGGGTTAGGGTTAGGGTTAGGGTTAGGGTTAGGGTTAGGGTTAGGGTTAGGGTTAGGGTTAGGGTTAGGGTTAGGGTTAGGGTTAGGGTTAGGGTTAGGGTTAGGGTTAGGGTTAGGGTTAGGGTTAGGGTTAGGGTTAGGGTTAGGGTTAGGGTTAGGGTTAGGGTTAGGGTTAGGGTTAGGGTTAGGGTTAGGGTTAGGGTTAGGGTTAGGGTTAGGGTTAGGGTTAGGGTTAGGGTTAGGGTTAGGGTTAGGGTTAGGGTTAGGGTTAGGGTTAGGGTTAGGGTTAGGGTTAGGGTTAGGGTTAGGGTTAGGGTTAGGGTTAGGGTTAGGGTTAGGGTTAGGGTTAGGGTTAGGGTTAGGGTTAGGGTTAGGGTTAGGGTTAGGGTTAGGGTTAGGGTTAGGGTTAGGGTTAGGGTTAGGGTTAGGGTTAGGGTTAGGGTTAGGGTTAGGGTTAGGGTTAGGGTTAGGGTTAGGGTTAGGGTTAGGGTTAGGGTTAGGGTTAGGGTTAGGGTTAGGGTTAGGGTTAGGGTTAGGGTTAGGGTTAGGGTTAGGGTTAGGGTTAGGGTTAGGGTTAGGGTTAGGGTTAGGGTTAGGGTTAGGGTTAGGGTTAGGGTTAGGGTTAGGGTTAGGGTTAGGGTTAGGGTTAGGGTTAGGGTTAGGGTTAGGGTTAGGGTTAGGGTTAGGGTTAGGGTTAGGGTTAGGGTTAGGGTTAGGGTTAGGGTTAGGGTTAGGGTTAGGGTTAGGGTTAGGGTTAGGGTTAGGGTTAGGGTTAGGGTTAGGGTTAGGGTTAGGGTTAGGGTTAGGGTTAGGGTTAGGGTTAGGGTTAGGGTTAGGGTTAGGGTTAGGGTTAGGGTTAGGGTTAGGGTTAGGGTTAGGGTTAGGGTTAGGGTTAGGGTTAGGGTTAGGGTTAGGGTTAGGGTTAGGGTTAGGGTTAGGGTTAGGGTTAGGGTTAGGGTTAGGGTTAGGGTTAGGGTTAGGGTTAGGGTTAGGGTTAGGGTTAGGGTTAGGGTTAGGGTTAGGGTTAGGGTTAGGGTTAGGGTTAGGGTTAGGGTTAGGGTTAGGGTTAGGGTTAGGGTTAGGGTTAGGGTTAGGGTTAGGGTTAGGGTTAGGGTTAGGGTTAGGGTTAGGGTTAGGGTTAGGGTTAGGGTTAGGGTTAGGGTTAGGGTTAGGGTTAGGGTTAGGGTTAGGGTTAGGGTTAGGGTTAGAGGGTTAGGGTTAGGGTTAGGGTTAGGGTTAGAGGGTTAGGGTTAGGGTTAGGGTTAGGGTTAGGGTTAGGGTTAGGGTTAGGGTTAGGGTTAGGGTTAGGGTTAGGGTTAGGGTTAGGGTTAGGGTTAGGGTTAGGGTTAGGGTTAGGGTTAGGGTTAGGGTTAGGGTTAGGGTTAGGGTTAGGGTTAGGGTTAGGGTTAGGGTTAGGGTTAGGGTTAGGGTTAGGGTTAGGGTTAGGGTTAGGGTTAGGGGTTAGGGTTAGGGTTAGGGTTAGGGTTAGGGTTAGGGTTAGGGTTAGGGTTAGGGTTAGAGGGTTAGGGTTAGGGTTAGGGTTAGGGTTAGGGTTAGGGTTAGGGTTAGGGTTAGGGTTAGGGTTAGGGTTAGGGTTAGGGTTAGGGTTAGGGTTAGGGTTAGGGTTAGGGTTAGGGTTAGGGTTAGGGTTAGGGTTAGGGTTAGGGTTAGGGTTAGGGTTAGGGTTAGGGTTAGGGTTAGGGTTAGGGTTAGGGTTAGGGTTAGGGTTAGGGTTAGGGTTAGGGTTAGGGTTAGGGTTAGGGTTAGGGTTAGGGTTAGGGTTAGGGTTAGGGTTAGGGTTAGGGTTAGGGTTAGGGTTAGGGTTAGGGTTAGGGTTAGGGTTAGGGTTAGGGTTAGGGTTAGGGTTAGGGTTAGGGTTAGGGTTAGGGTTAGGGTTAGGGTTAGGGTTAGGGTTAGGGTTAGGGTTAGAGGGTTAGGGTTAGGGTTAGGGTTAGGGTTAGAGGGTTAGAGGGTTAGGGTTAGGGTTAGGGTTAGGGGTTAGAGGGGTTAGGGTTAGGGTTAGGGTTAGGGTTAGGGTTAGGGTTAGGGTTAGGGTTAGGGTTAGGGTTAGGGTTAGGGTTAGGGTTAGGGTTAGGGTTAGGGTTAGGGTTAGGGTTAGGGTTAGGGTTAGGGTTAGGGTTAGGGTTAGGGTTAGGGTTAGGGTTAGGGTTAGGGTTAGGGTTAGGGTTAGGGTTAGGGTTAGGGTTAGGGTTAGGGTTAGGGTTAGGGTTAGGGTTAGGGTTAGGGTTAGGGTTAGGGTTAGGGTTAGGGTTAGGGTTAGGGTTAGGGTTAGGGTTAGGGTTAGGGTTAGGGTTAGGGTTAGGGTTAGGGTTAGGGTTAGGGTTAGGGTTAGGGTTAGGGTTAGGGTTAGGGTTAGGGTTAGGGTTAGGGTTAGGGTTAGG